>NW_027223079.1:0-181000 GCF_043380555.1 Nothobranchius furzeri
GGGGCTTCTCTCATGGAGGCACTCAGTCAGACCCAGTGTTGACATGTGGCAAGACGCTCCTCGGGGCGCGTCTTGCTTGGGCCTCTCTCCTGGAGGCACTCAGTCAGACCCAGTGTTGACACGTGGCAAGACGCTCCTCGGGGCACGTCTTGCTTAAGCCTCTCTCCTGGAAGCGCTCAGTCAGACCCAGTGTTGGCATGTGGCAAGACGCTCCTCGGGGCGCGTCTTGGTTGGGCCTCTCTCCTGGAGGCGCTCAGTCAGACCCAGTGGTGACATGTGGCAAGACGCTCCTCGGGGCGCGTATTGCTTGGGTCTCTCTCCTGGATGCCCTCTGTCAGACCCAGTGTTGACATGTGGCAAGACTCTCCTCGGGGCGCGTCTTGCTTGGGCTTCTCTCATGGAGGCCCTCAGTCAGACCCAGTGTTGACATGTGTCAAGACGCTCCTCGGGGCGTGTCTTGCTTGGGGCTCTCTCCTGGAGGCGCTCAGTCAGACCCAGAGTTGACATGTGGCAAGACGCTCCTCGGGGCGCGTATTGCTTGGGCTTCTCTCCTGGAGGCCCTCAGTCAGACCCATTGATGACATGTGGCAAGACGCTCCTCGGGGCGCGTCTTGCTTGGGCCTCTCTCCTGGAGGCGCTCAGTCAGACCGAGTAGTGACATGTGGCAAGAGGCTCCTCGGGGCGCGTCTTGCTTGGGCCTCTCTCCTGGAGGCGCTCAGTCATACCCAGTGTTGACATGTGGCAAGACGCTCCTCGGGGCGCGTCTTGCTGGGGCTTCTCTCATGGAGGCCCTCAGTCAGACCCAGTGTTGACATGTGTCAAGAGGCTCCTCGGGGCGCGTCTTGCTTGGGCCTCTCTCCTGGAGGCGCTCAGTCAGACGCAGTGTTGACATGTGGCAAGATGCTCCTCGGGGCGCGTCTTGCTGGGGCTTCTCTCATGGAGGCACTCAGTCAGACCCAGTGTTTACATGTGGCAAGACGCTCCTCGGGGCGCGTCTTGCTTGGGCCTCTCTCATGGAGGCCCTCAGTCAGACCCAGTGTTGACATGTGTCAAGACGCTCCTCGGGGCGTGTCTTGCTTGGGCCTCTCTCCTGGAGGCGCTCAGTCAGACCCAGTGTTGAAATGTGGCAAGACGCTCCTCGGGGCGCGTCTTGCTTGGGCTTCTCTCCTGGAGGCCCTCAGTCAGACCCATTGTTGACATGTGGCAAGACGCTCCTCGGGGCGCGTCTTGCTTCGGCCTCTCTCCTGGAGGCGCTCAGTCAGACCCAGTGTTGACATGTGGCAAGACGCTCCTCGGGGCACGTCTTGCTGGGGCTTCTCTCATGGAGGCCCTCAGTCAGACCCAGTGTTGACATGTGTCAAGACGCTCCTCGGGGCGTGTCTTGCTTGGGCCTCTCTCCTGGAGGCGCTCAGTCAGACCCAGTGTTTACATGTGGCAAGACGCTCCTCGGGGCGCGTCTTGCTTGGGCTTCTCTCCTGGAGGCCCTCAGTCAGACCCATTGTTGACATGTGGCAAGACGCTCCTCGGGGAATGATGTGAAATTGTGCTTCGTGCAACATAATTCTGGGTGCCATCTAAAAACCATAAGTGCTAATTACTCCATTCCTTTTTGTGGTTGTAGGGGCTGTTGATTGGAGTACACTAAAACAAACCTGATCTCTCTAGGACATTCAGAAGCCAAGTTATAAGCCCACAAATGTGTAACTGGACTACTTCTTTAAATTGACACCAGATCCGGTGACCTTTGGGACATGGTTTGACCCCCTTAGGAAAGTGCTATCATCATGAAACGTTCAGATCACTTACAACTCAATAGATTCTACCTTCCTGTGACGTTTCTGCCTGATTGGACCTTGTTTTCACACAAATGAGCCCAGAATGATGTGAAATTGTGCTTCGTGCAACATAATTCTGGGTGCCATTTAAAAACCATAAGTGCTAATGACTCCATACCTTTTTGGGGTAATGGGGGCTGTTAAATGGAGTACTCTAAAACAAACCTGACCTCTCTCGGATATTCAGAAGCCAAGTTATAAGCCCACAAATGTGTAACTGGACAACTTCTTTAAAGTGACACCAGGCCCGGTGACCTTTGGGACATGGTTTGACCCCCTTAGGAAAGTGCTATCATCATGAAACGTTCAGATCACTTACAACTCAATAGATTCTACCTTCCTGTAATGTTTCTGCCTTGTTGAACCTTGTTTTCACACAAATGAACCCAGAATGATGTGAAATTGTGCTTCGTGCAACATAATTCTGGGTGCCATTTAAAAACCATAAGTGCTAATGACTCCATTCCCTTTTGTGGTTGTAGGGGCTGTTGATTGGAGTACACTAAAACAAACCTGATCTCTCTAGGACATTCAGAAGCCAAGTTAAAAGCCCACAAATGTGTAACTGGACTACTTCTTTAAATTGACACCAGGCCCGGTGACCTTTGGGACATGGTTTGACCCCCTATAGGAATGTGCGATCATCATGAAACATTCAGATCACTTACAACTCAATAGATTCTACCTTCTTGTAACGTTTCAGCCTGATTGGACCTTGTTTTCACACAAATGAACCCAGAATGATGTGAAATTGTGCTTCGTGCAACACAATTCTGGGTGCCATTTAAAAACCATAAGCGCTAATGACTCCATTCCTTTGTATGGTAATGGGGGCTGTTAATTGGAGTACTCTAAAACAAACCTGACCTCTCTAGGATATTCAGAAGCCAAGTTATAGGCCAACAAAGGTGTAACTGGACTACTTCTTTAAAGTGACACCAGGCCCGATGACCTTTGGGACATGGTTTGACCCCCTATAGGAATGTGCGATCATCATGAAATGTTCGGATCACTTACAACTCAATAGATTCTACCTTCTTGTAACGTTTCAGCCTGATTGGACCTTGTTTTCACACAAATGATCCCAGAATGATGTGAAATTGTGCTTCGTGCAACATAATTCTGGGTGCCATTTACAAACCATAAGTGCTAATGACTCCATTCCTTTTTGTGGTTGTAGGGGCTGTTAATTGGAGTACACTAAAACAAACCTGATCTCTCTAGGTCATTCAGAAGCCAAGTTATAAGCCCACAAATGTGTAACTGGACTACTTCTTTAAATTGACACCAGATCCGGTGACCTTTGGGACATGGTTTGACCCCCTTAGGAAAGTGCTATCATCATGAAAAGTTCAGATCACTTACAACTTAATAGATTCTACCTTCCTGTAACGTTTCAGCCTGGTTGGACCTTGTTTTCACACAAATGAACCCAGAATGATGTGAAATTGTGCTTCGTGCAACATAATTCTAGGTGCCATTTAAAAACCATAAGTGCTAATGACTCCATTCCTTTTTGTGGTTGTAGGGGCTGTTGATTGGAGTACACTAAAACAAACCTGATCTCTCTAGGACATTCAGAAGCCAAGTTATAAGCCCACAAATGTGTAACTGGACTACTTCTTTAAAGTGACACCAGGCCCGGTGACCTTTGGGACATGGTTTGACCCCATATAGGAATGTGCGATCATCATGAAACGTTCAGATCACTTACAACTCAATAGATTCTACCTTCCTATAACTTTTCTGCCTGATTGGACCTTATTTTCACACAAATGAACCCAGAATGATGTGAAATTGTGCTTCGTGCAACATAATTCTGGGTTCCGTTTAAAAACCATAAGTGCTAATGACTCCATTCCTTTTTGGGGTTGTAGGGGCTGTTAATTGGAGTACTCTAAAACAAACCTGACCTCTCTAGGATATTCAGAAGCCAAGTTATAAGCCCACAAATGTGTAACTGGACTACTTCTTTAAAGTGACACCAGGCCCGGTGACCTTTGGGACATGGTTTGACCCCATATAGGAATGTGCGATCATCATGAAACGTTCAGATCACTTTCAACTCAATAGATTCTACCTTCTTGTAACGTTTCAGCCTGATTGGACCTTGTTTTCACACAAATGAACCCAGAATGATGTGAAATTGTGTTTCGTGCAACATAATTCTGGGTGCCATTTAAAAACCATAAGTGCTAATGACTCCATTCCTTTTTGTGGTGGTAGGGGCTGTTGATTGGAGTACACTAAAACAAATCTGATCTCTCTAGGACATTCAGAAGCCAAGTTATAAGCCCACAAATGTGTACCTGGACTACTTCTTTAAATTGACACCAGATCCGGTGACCTTTGGGACATGGTTTGACCCCCTTAGGAAAGTGCTATCATCATGAAACGTTCAGATCACTTACAACTCAATAGAATCTACCTTCCTGTAACGTTTCTGCCTGATTGGACCTTGTTTTCACACAAATGAACCCAGAATGATGTGAAATTGTGCTTCGTGCAACATAATTCTGGGTGCCATTTAAAAACCATATGTGCTAATGACTCCATTCCTTTTGGGGTAATGGGGGCTGTTAAATGGAGTACTCTAAAACAAACCTGACCTCTCTAGGATATTCAGAAGCCAAGTTATAAGCCCACAAATGTGTAACTGGACTACTTCTTTAAATTGACACCAGATCCGGTGACCTTTGGGACATGGTTTGAACCCCCTAGGAAAGTGCTATCATCATGAAACGTTCAGATCACTTACAACTCGATAGATTCTGCCTTCCTGTAACGTTTCAGCCTGATTGGACCTTGTTTTCACACAAATGAACCCAGAATGATGTGAAATTGTGCTTCGTGCAACATAATTCTGGGTGCCACTTAAAAACCATAAGTGCTAATGACTCCATTCCTTTTTGTGGTAATGGGGGCTGTTAATTGGAGGACTCTAAAAAAAACCTGACCTCTCTAGGATATTCAGAAGCCAAGTTATAAGCCCACAAAGATGTAACTGGACTACTTCTTTAAATTGACACCAGACCCGGTGACCTTTGAGACATGGTTTGACCCCCTTAGGAAAGTGCTATTATCATGAAACGTTCAGATCACTTACAACTCAATAGATTCTACCTTCCTGTAACGTTTCTGCCTGATTGGACCTTGTTTTCACACAAATGAACCCAGAATGATGTGAAATTGTGCTTCGTGCAACATAATTCTGGGTGCCATTTAAAAACCATAAGTGCTAATGACTCCATTCCTTTTTGGGGTAATGGGGGCTGTTAATTGGAGTACTCTAAAACAAACCTGACCTCTTTAGGATATTCAGAAGCCAAGTTATAAGCCCACAAATGTGTAACTGGACTACTTCTTTAAAGTGACACCAGGCCTGGTGACCTTTGGGACATGGTTTGACCTCCTATAGGAATGTGCGATCATCATGAAACGTTCAGATCACTTACAACTCAATAGATTCTACCTTCTTGTAACGTTTCAGCCTGATTGGACCTTGTTTTCACACAAATGGACCCAGAATGATGTAAAATTGTTCTTTGTTCAACATAATTCTGGGTGCCATTTACAAACCATAAGTGCTAATGACTCCATTTCTTTTTGTGGTTGTAGGGGCTGTTGATTGGAGTACACCAAAACAAACCTGATCTCTCTAGGACATTCAGAAGCCAAGTTATAAGCCCACAAATGTGTAACTGGACTACTTCTTTAAATTGACACCAGATCCGGTGATCTTTGGGACATGGTTTGACCCCCTTAGGAAAGTGCTATCATCATGAAACGTTCAGATCACTTACAACTCAATAGATTCTACCTTCCTATAACGTTTCTGCCTGATTGGACCTTATTTTCACACAAATGAACCCAGAATGATGTGAAATTGTGCTTCGTGCAACATAATTCTGGGTGCCATTTAAAAACCATAAGTGCTAATGACTCCATTCCTTTTTGGGGTAATGGGGGCTGTTAATTGGAGTACTCTAAAACAAACCTGACCTCTCAAAGATATTCATAAGCCAAGTTATAAGCCCACAAATGTGTAACTGGACTACTTCTTTAAAATGACACCAGATCCGGTGACCTTTGGGACATGGTTTGACCCCCTTAGGAAAGTGCTATCATCATGAAACGTTCAGATCACTTACAACTCAATAGATTCTACCTTCCTGTAATGTTTCTGCCTTGTTGAACCTTGTTTTCACACAAATGAACCCAGAATGATGTGAAATTGTGCTTCGTGCAACATAATTCTGGGTGCCATTTAAAAACCATAAGTGCTAATGACTCCATACCTTTTTGGGGTAATGGGGGCTGTTAAATGGAGTACTCCAAAACAAACCTGACCTCTCTCGGATATTCAGAAGCCAAGTTATAAGCCCACAAATGTGTAACTGGACTATTCTTTAAAGTGACACCAGGCCTGGTGACCTTTGGGACATGGTTTTGCCCCCTATAGGAATGTGCGATCATCATGAAACGTTCAGATCACTTACAACTCAATAGATTCTACCTTCTTGTAACGTTTCAGCCTGATTGGACCTTGTTTTTACACAAATGAACCCAGAATGATGTGAAATTGTGCTTCGTGCAACATAATTCTGGGTGCCATCTAAAAACCATAAGTGCTAATGACTCCATACCTTTTTGGGGTAATGTGGGCTGTTAAATGGAGTACTCTAAAACAAACCTGACCTCTCTAGGACATTCAGAAGCCAAGTTATAAGCCCACAAATGTGTAACTGGACTACTTCTTTAAAGTGACACCAGGCCCGGTGACCTTTGGGACATGGTTTGACCCCCTTAGGAAAGTGCTATCATCATGAAACGTTCAGATCACTTACAACTCAATAGATTCTACCTTCCTGTAATGTTTCTGCCTTGTTGAACCTTGTTTTCACACAAATGAACCCAGAATGATTTGAAATTGTGCTTCGTGCAACATAATTCTGGGTGCCATTTAAAAACCATAAGTGCTAATGACTCCATTCCTTTTTGTGGTTTTAGTGGCTGTTGATTGGAGTACACTAAAACAAACCTGATCTCTCTAGGACATTCAGAAGCCAAGTTATAAGCCCACAAATGTGTAACTGGACTACTTCTTTAAATTGACACCAGATCCGGTGATCTTTGGGACATGGTTTGACCCCCTATAGGAATGTGCGATCATCATGAAACGTACAGATCACTTACAACTCAATAGATTCTACCTTCCTGTAACGTTTCTGCCTGATTGGACCTTGTTTTCACACAAATGAACCCAGAATGATGTGAAATTGTGCTTCGTGCAACATAATTCTGGGTGCCATTTAAAAACCATAAGTGCTAATGACTCCATTCCTTTTTGGGGTAATGGGGGCTGTTAATTGGAGTACTCTAAAACAAACCTGACCTCTCAAAGATATTCAGAAGCCAAGTTAATAAGCCCACAAATGTGTAACTGGACTACTTCTTTAAATTGACACCAGATCCGGTGACCTTTGGGACATGGTTTGACCCCCTTAGGAAAGTGCTATCATCATGAAACGTTCAGATCACTTACAACTCAATAGATTCTACCTTCCTGTAATGTTTCTGCCTTGTTGAACCTTGTTTTCACACAAATGAACCCAGAATGATGTGAAATTGTGCTTCGTGCAACATAATTCTGGGTGCTATTTAAAAACCATAAGTGCTAATGACTCCATTCCTTTTTGTGGTTGTAGGGGCTGTTGATTGGAGTACACTAAAACAAACCTGATCTCTCTAGGACATTCAGAAGCCAAGTTATAAGCCCACAAATGTGTAACTGGACTACTTCTTTAAATTGACACCAGATCCAGTGATCTTTGGGACATGGTTTGACCCCCTATAGGAATGTGCGATCATCATGAAACGTACAGATCACTTACAACTCAATAGATTCTACCTTCCTGTAACGTTTCAGCCTGATTGGACCTTGTTTTCACACAAATGAACCCAGAATGATGTGAAATTGTGCTTCGTGCAACATAATTCTGGGTGCCATTTAAAAACCATAAGTGCTAATGACTCCATTCCCTTTTGTGGTTGTAGGGGCTGTTGATTGGAGTACACTAAAACAAACCTGATCTCTCTAGGACATTCAGAAGCCAAGTTAAAAGCCCACAAATGTGTAACTGGACTACTTCTTTAAATTGACACCAGGCCCGGTGACCTTTGGGACATGGTTTGACCCCCTATAGGAATGTGCGATCATCATGAAACATTCAGATCACTTACAACTCAATAGATTCTACCTTCTTGTAACGTTTCAGCCTGATTGGACCTTGTTTTCACACAAATGAACCCAGAATGATGTGAAATTGTGCTTCGTGCAACACAATTCTGGGTGCCATTTAAAAACCATAAGCGCTAATGACTCCATTCCTTTGTATGGTAATGGGGGCTGTTAATTGGAGTACTCTAAAACAAACCTGACCTCTCTAGGATATTCAGAAGCCAAGTTATAGGCCAACAAAGGTGTAACTGGACTACTTCTTTAAATTGACACCAGATCCGGTGACCTTTGGGACATGGTTTGACCCCCTTAGGAAAGTGCTATCATCATGAAAAGTTCAGATCACTTACAACTTAATAGATTCTACCTTCCTGTAACGTTTCAGCCTGGTTGGACCTTGTTTTCACACAAATGAACCCAGAATGATGTGAAATTGTGCTTCGTGCAACATAATTCTAGGTGCCATTTAAAAACCATAAGTGCTAATGACTCCATTCCTTTTTGTGGTTGTAGGGGCTGTTGATTGGAGTACACTAAAACAAACCTGATCTCTCTAGGACATTCAGAAGCCAAGTTATAAGCCCACAAATGTGTAACTGGACTACTTCTTTAAAGTGACACCAGGCCCGGTGACCTTTGGGACATGGTTTGACCCCATATAGGAATGTGCGATCATCATGAAACGTTCAGATCACTTACAACTCAATAGATTCTACCTTCCTATAACTTTTCTGCCTGATTGGACCTTATTTTCACACAAATGAACCCAGAATGATGTGAAATTGTGCTTCGTGCAACATAATTCTGGGTTCCGTTTAAAAACCATAAGTGCTAATGACTCCATTCCTTTTTGGGGTTGTAGGGGCTGTTAATTGGAGTACTCTAAAACAAACCTGACCTCTCTAGGATATTCAGAAGCCAAGTTATAAGCCCACAAATGTGTAACTGGACTACTTCTTTAAAGTGACACCAGGCCCGGTGACCTTTGGGACATGGTTTGACCCCATATAGGAATGTGCGATCATCATGAAACGTTCAGATCACTTTCAACTCAATAGATTCTACCTTCTTGTAACGTTTCAGCCTGATTGGACCTTGTTTTCACACAAATGAACCCAGAATGATGTGAAATTGTGTTTCGTGCAACATAATTCTGGGTGCCATTTAAAAACCATAAGTGCTAATGACTCCATTCCTTTTTGTGGTGGTAGGGGCTGTTGATTGGAGTACACTAAAACAAATCTGATCTCTCTAGGACATTCAGAAGCCAAGTTATAAGCCCACAAATGTGTACCTGGACTACTTCTTTAAATTGACACCAGATCCGGTGACCTTTGGGACATGGTTTGACCCCCTTAGGAAAGTGCTATCATCATGAAACGTTCAGATCACTTACAACTCAATAGAATCTACCTTCCTGTAACGTTTCTGCCTGATTGGACCTTGTTTTCACACAAATGAACCCAGAATGATGTGAAATTGTGCTTCGTGCAACATAATTCTGGGTGCCATTTAAAAACCATATGTGCTAATGACTCCATTCCTTTTGGGGTAATGGGAGCTGTTAAATGGAGTACTCTAAAACAAACCTGACCTCTCTAGGATATTCAGAAGCCAAGTTATAAGCCCACAAATGTGTAACTGGACTACTTCTTTAAATTGACACCAGATCCGGTGACCTTTGGGACATGGTTTGAACCCCCTAGGAAAGTGCTATCATCATGAAACGTTCAGATCACTTACAACTCGATAGATTCTGCCTTCCTGTAACGTTTCAGCCTGATTGGACCTTGTTTTCACACAAATGAACCCAGAATGATGTGAAATTGTGCTTCGTGCAACATAATTCTGGGTGCCACTTAAAAACCATAAGTGCTAATGACTCCATTCCTTTTTGTGGTAATGGGGGCTGTTAATTGGAGTACTCTAAAAAAAACCTGACCTCTCTAGGATATTCAGAAGCCAAGTTATAAGCCCACAAAGATGTAACTGGACTACTTCTTTAAATTGACACCAGACCCGGTGACCTTTGAGACATGGTTTGACCCCCTTAGGAAAGTGCTATTATCATGAAACGTTCAGATCACTTACAACTCAATAGATTCTACCTTCCTGTAACGTTTCTGCCTGATTGGACCTTGTTTTCACACAAATGAACCCAGAATGATGTGAAATTGTGCTTCGTGCAACATAATTCTGGGTGCCATTTAAAAACCATAAGTGCTAATGACTCCATTCCTTTTTGGGGTAATGGGGGCTGTTAATTGGAGTACTCTAAAACAAACCTGACCTCTTTAGGATATTCAGAAGCCAAGTTATAAGCCCACAAATGTGTAACTGGACTACTTCTTTAAAGTGACACCAGGCCTGGTGACCTTTGGGACATGGTTTGACCTCCTATAGGAATGTGCGATCATCATGAAACGTTCAGATCACTTACAACTCAATAGATTCTACCTTCTTGTAACGTTTCAGCCTGATTGGACCTTGTTTTCACACAAATGGACCCAGAATGATGTAAAATTGTTCTTTGTTCAACATAATTCTGGGTGCCATTTACAAACCATAAGTGCTAATGACTCCATTTCTTTTTGTGGTTGTAGGGGCTGTTGATTGGAGTACACCAAAACAAACCTGATCTCTCTAGGACATTCAGAAGCCAAGTTATAAGCCCACAAATGTGTAACTGGACTACTTCTTTAAATTGACACCAGATCCGGTGATCTTTGGGACATGGTTTGACCCCCTTAGGAAAGTGCTATCATCATGAAACGTTCAGATCACTTACAACTCAATAGATTCTACCTTCCTATAACGTTTCTGCCTGATTGGACCTTATTTTCACACAAATGAACCCAGAATGATGTGAAATTGTGCTTCGTGCAACATAATTCTGGGTGCCATTTAAAAACCATAAGTGCTAATGACTCCATTCCTTTTTGGGGTAATGGGGGCTGTTAATTGGAGTACTCTAAAACAAACCTGACCTCTCAAAGATATTCATAAGCCAAGTTATAAGCCCACAAATGTGTAACTGGACTACTTCTTTAAAATGACACCAGATCCGGTGACCTTTGGGACATGGTTTGACCCCCTTAGGAAAGTGCTATCATCATGAAACGTTCAGATCACTTACAACTCAATAGATTCTACCTTCCTGTAATGTTTCTGCCTTGTTGAACCTTGTTTTCACACAAATGAACCCAGAATGATGTGAAATTGTGCTTCGTGCAACATAATTCTGGGTGCCATTTAAAAACCATAAGTGCTAATGACTCCATACCTTTTTGGGGTAATGGGGGCTGTTAAATGGAGTACTCCAAAACAAACCTGACCTCTCTCGGATATTCAGAAGCCAAGTTATAAGCCCACAAATGTGTAACTGGACTATTCTTTAAAGTGACACCAGGCCTGGTGACCTTTGGGACATGGTTTTGCCCCCTATAGGAATGTGCGATCATCATGAAACGTTCAGATCACTTACAACTCAATAGATTCTACCTTCTTGTAACGTTTCAGCCTGATTGGACCTTGTTTTTACACAAATGAACCCAGAATGATGTGAAATTGTGCTTCGTGCAACATAATTCTGGGTGCCATCTAAAAACCATAAGTGCTAATGACTCCATACCTTTTTGGGGTAATGTGGGCTGTTAAATGGAGTACTCTAAAACAAACCTGACCTCTCTAGGACATTCAGAAGCCAAGTTATAAGCCCACAAATGTGTAACTGGACTACTTCTTTAAAGTGACACCAGGCCCGGTGACCTTTGGGACATGGTTTGACCCCCTTAGGAAAGTGCTATCATCATGAAACGTTCAGATCACTTACAACTCAATAGATTCTACCTTCCTGTAATGTTTCTGCCTTGTTGAACCTTGTTTTCACACAAATGAACCCAGAATGATTTGAAATTGTGCTTCGTGCAACATAATTCTGGGTGCCATTTAAAAACCATAAGTGCTAATGACTCCATTCCTTTTTGTGGTTTTAGTGGCTGTTGATTGGAGTACACTAAAACAAACCTGATCTCTCTAGGACATTCAGAAGCCAAGTTATAAGCCCACAAATGTGTAACTGGACTACTTCTTTAAATTGACACCAGATCCGGTGATCTTTGGGACATGGTTTGACCCCCTATAGGAATGTGCGATCATCATGAAACGTACAGATCACTTACAACTCAATAGATTCTACCTTCCTGTAACGTTTCTGCCTGATTGGACCTTGTTTTCACACAAATGAACCCAGAATGATGTGAAATTGTGCTTCGTGCAACATAATTCTGGGTGCCATTTAAAAACCATAAGTGCTAATGACTCCATTCCTTTTTGGGGTAATGGGGGCTGTTAATTGGAGTACTCTAAAACAAACCTGACCTCTCAAAGATATTCAGAAGCCAAGTTAATAAGCCCACAAATGTGTAACTGGACTACTTCTTTAAATTGACACCAGATCCGGTGACCTTTGGGACATGGTTTGACCCCCTTAGGAAAGTGCTATCATCATGAAACGTTCAGATCACTTACAACTCAATAGATTCTACCTTCCTGTAATGTTTCTGCCTTGTTGAACCTTGTTTTCACACAAATGAACCCAGAATGATGTGAAATTGTGCTTCGTGCAACATAATTCTGGGTGCTATTTAAAAACCATAAGTGCTAATGACTCCATTCCTTTTTGTGGTTGTAGGGGCTGTTGATTGGAGTACACTAAAACAAACCTGATCTCTCTAGGACATTCAGAAGCCAAGTTATAAGCCCACAAATGTGTAACTGGACTACTTCTTTAAATTGACACCAGATCCGGTGATCTTTGGGACATGGTTTGACCCCCTATAGGAATGTGCGATCATCATGAAACGTACAGATCACTTACAACTCAATAGATTCTACCTTCCTGTAACGTTTCAGCCTGATTGGACCTTGTTTTCACACAAATGAACCCAGAATGATGTGAAATTGTGCTTCGTGCAACATAATTCTGGGTGCCATTTACAAACCATAAGTGCTAATGACTCCATTCCTTTTTGTGGTTGTAGGGGCTGTTTATTGGAGTACACTAAAACAAACCTGACCTCTCTAGGATATTCAGAAGCCAAGTTATAAGCCCACAAATGTGTAACTGGACTACTTCTTTAAAGTGACACCAGGCCCGGTGACCTTTGGGACATGGTTTTACCCCCTATTGGAATGTGCGATCATCATGAAACGTTCGTATCACTTACAACTCAATAGATTCTACCTTCTTGTGACGTTTCCACCTGATTGGACCTTGTTTTCACACAAATGGACCCAGAATGATGTGAAATTGTGCTTCGTGCAACATAATTCTGGGTGCCATTTACAAACCATAAGTGCTAATGACTCCATTCCTTTTTGTGGTCATAGGGGCTGTTGATTGGAGTACACTAAAACAAACCTGAACCCTCTAGGACATTCAGAAGCCAAGTTATAAGCCCACAAATGTGTAACTGGACTACTTCTTTAAAGTGACACCAGGTCTGGTGACCTTTGGGACATGGTTTTACCCCCTATAGGAATGTGCGATCATCATGAAACGTTCAGATCACTTACAACACAATAGATTCTACCTTCTTCTAACGTTTCAGCCTGATTGGACCTTGTTTTCACACAAATGGACCCAGAATGATGTGAAATTGTGCTTCGTGCAACATAATTCTGGGTGCCATTTACAAACCATAAGTGCTAATTACTCCATTCATTTTTGTGGTTGTAGGGGCTGTTGATTGGAGTACACTAAAACAAACCTGATCTCTCTAGGACATTCAGAAGACAAGTTATAAGCCCACAAATGTGTAACTGGACTACTTCTTTAAATTGACACCAGATCCGGTGACCTTTGGGACATGGTTTGACCCCCTTAGGAAAGTGCTATCATCATGAAACGTTCAGATCACTTACAACTCAATAGATTCTACCTTCCTGTAATGTTTCTGCCTTGTTGAACCTTGTTTTCACACAAATGAACCCAGAATGATGTGAAATTGTGCTTCGTGCAACATAATTCTGGGTGCCATTTAAAAACCATAAGTGCTAATGACTCCATTCCTTTTTGTGGTTTTAGGGGCTGTTGATTGGAGTACACTAAAACAAACCTGATCTCTCTAGGACATTCAGAAGCCAAGTTATAAGCCCACAAATGTGTAACTGGACTACTTCTTTAAATTGACACCAGATCCGGTGATCTTTGGGACATGGTTTGACCCCCTATAGGAATGTGCGATCATCATGAAACGTACAGATCACTTACAACTCAATAGATTCTACCTTCCTGTAACGTTTCAGCCTGATTGGACCTTGTTTTCACACAAATGAACCCAGAATGATGTGAAATTGTGCTTTGTGCAACATAATTCTGTGTGCCATTTAAAAACCATAAGTGCTAATGACTCCATTCATTTTTGTGGTTGTAGGGGCTGTTGATTGGAGTACATTAAAACAAACCTGATCTCTCTAGGACATTCAGAAGCCAAGTTATAAGCCCACAAAGGTGTAACTGGACTACTTCTTTAAAGTGACACCAGGCCCGGTGACCTTTGGGACATGGTTTGACCCCCTATAGGAATGTGCGATCATCATGAAACGTTCAGATCACTTACAACTCAATAGATTCTACCTTCTTGTAACGTTTCAGCCTGATTGGACCTTGTTTTCACACAAATGAACCAAGAATGATGTGAAATTGTGCTTCGTGCAACATAATTCTAGGTGCCATTTAAAAACCATAAGTGCTAATGACTCCATTCCTTTTTGTGGTTGTAGGGGCTGTTGATTGGAGTACACTAAAACAAACCTGATCTCTCTAGGACATTCAGAAGCCAAGTTATAAGCCCACAAATGTGTAACTGGACTACTTCTTTAAATTGACACCAGATCCGGTGTCCTTTGGGACATGGTTTGATCCCCTTAGGAAAGTGCTATCATCATGAAATGTTCAGATCACTTACAACTCAATAGATTCTACCTTCCTATAACGTTTCTGCCTGATTGGACCTTATTTTCACACAAATGAACCCAGAATGATGTGAAATTGTGCTTCGTGCAACATAATTCTGGGTGCCATTTAAAAACCATAAGTGATAATGACTCCATTCCTTTATGGGGTAATGGGGGCTGTTAATTGGAGTACTCTAAAACAAACCTGACCTCTCAAAGATATTCAGAAGCCAAGTTATAAGCCCACAAATGTGTAACTGGACTACTTCTTTAAAATGACACCAGATCCGGTGACCTTTGGGACATGGTTTGACCCCCTTAGGAAAGTGCTATCATCATGAAACGTTCAGATCACTTACAACTCAATAGATTCTACCTTCCTGTAATGTTTCTGCCTTGTTGAACCTTGTTTTCACACAAATGAACCCAGAATGATGTGAAATTGTGCTTCGTGCAACATAATTCTGGGTGCCATTTAAAAACCATAAGTGCTAATGACTCCATTCCTTTTTGTGGTTGTAGGGGCTGTTGATTGGAGTACACTAAAACAAACCTGATCTCTCTAGGACATACAGAAGCCAAGTTATAAGCCCACAAATGTGTAACTGGACTACTTCTTTAAATTGACACCAGATCCGGTGATCTTTGGGACATGGTTTGACCCCCTATAGGAATGTGCGATCATCATGAAACGTACAGATCACTTACAACTCAATAGATTCTACCTTCCTGTAACGTTTCAGCCTGATTGGACCTTGTTTTCACACAAATGAACCCAGAATGATGTGAAATTGTGCTTCGTGCAACATAATTCTGGGTGCCATTTACAAACCATAAGTGCTAATGACTCCATTCCTTTTTGTGGTTGTAGGGGCTGTTTATTGGAGTACACTAAAACAAACCTGACCTCTCTAGGATATTCACAAGCCAAGTTATAAGCCCACAAATGTGTAACTGGACTACTTCTTTAAAGTGACACCAGGCCCGGTGACCTTTGGGACATGGTTTTACCCCCTATAGGAATGTGCGATCATCATGAAACGTTCAGATCACTTACAACTCAATAGATTCTACCTTCTTGTAACGTTTCAGCCTGATTGGACCTTGTTTTCACACAAATGGACCCAGAATGATGTGAAATTGTGCTTCGTGCAACATAATTCTGGGTGCCATTTACAAACCATAAGTGCTAATGACTCCATTCCTTTTTGTGGTCGTAGGGGCTGTTGATTGGAGTACACTAAAACAAACCTGATCTCTCTAGGACATTCAGAAGCCAAGTTATAAGCCCACAAATGTGTAACTGGACTACTTCTTTAAAGTGACACCAGGCCTGGTGACCTTTGGGACATGGTTTTACCCCCTATAGGAATGTGCGATCATCATGAAACGTTCAGATCACTTACAACTCAATAGATTCTACCTTCTTGTAACGTTTCAGCCTGATTGGACCTTGTTTTTACACAAATGAACCCAGAATGATGTGAAATTGTGCTTCGTGCAACATAATTCTGGGTGCCATCTAAAAACCATAAGTGCTAATGACTCCATTCCTTTTTGTGGTTGTAGGGGCTGTTGATTGGAGTACACTAAAACAAACCTGATCTCTCTAGGACATTCAGAAGCCAAGTTATAAGCCCACAAATGTGTAACTGGACTACTTCTTTAAATTGACACCAGATCCGGTGACCTTTGGGACATGGTTTGACCCCCTTAGGAAAGTGCTATCATCATGAAACGTTCAGATCACTTACAACTCAATAGATTCTACCTTCCTGTGACGTTTCTGCCTGATTGGACCTTGTTTTCACACAAATGAGCCCAGAATGATGTGAAATTGTGCTTCGTGCAACATAATTCTGGGTGCCATTTAAAAACCATAAGTGCTAATGACTCCATACCTTTTTGGGGTAATGGGGGCTGTTAAATGGAGTACTCTAAAACAAACCTGACCTCTCTCGGATATTCAGAAGCCAAGTTATAAGCCCACAAATGTGTAACTGGACTACTTCTTTAAAGTGACACCAGGCCCGGTGACCTTTGGGACATGGTTTGACCCCCTTAGGAAAGTGCTATCATCATGAAACGTTCAGATCACTTACAACTCAATAGATTCTACCTTCCTGTAATCTTTCTGCCTTGTTGAACCTTGTTTTCACACAAATGAACCCAGAATGATGTGAAATTGTGCTTCGTGCAACATAATTCTGGGTGCCATTTAAAAACCATAAGTGCTAATGACTCCATTCCTTTTTGTGGTTGTAGGGGCTGTTGATTGGAGTACACTAAAACAAACCTGATCTCTCTAGGACATTCAGAAGCCAAGTTAAAAGCCCACAAATGTGTAACTGGACTACTTCTTTAAATTGACACCAGGCCCGGTGACCTTTGGGACATGGTTTGACCCCCTATAGGAATGTGCGATCATCATGAAACGTTCAGATCACTTACAACTCAATAGATTCTACCTTCTTGTAACGTTTCAGCCTGATTGGACCTTGTTTTCACACAAATGAACCCAGAATGATGTGAAATTGTGCTTCGTGCAACACAATTCTGGGTGCCATTTAAAAACCATAAGCGCTAATGACTCCATTCCTTTGTATGGTAATGGGGGCTGTTAATTGGAGTACTCTAAAACAAACCTGACCTCTCTAGGATATTCAGAAGCCAAGTTATAGGCCAACAAAGGTGTAACTGGACTACTTCTTTAAAGTGACACCAGGCCCGATGACCTTTGGGACATGGGTTGACCCCCTATAGGAATGTGCGATCATCATGAAATGTTCGGATCACTTACAACTCAATAGATTCTACCTTCTTGTAATGTTTCTGCCTTGTTGAACCTTGTTTTCACACAAATGAACCCAGAATGATGTGAAATTGTGCTTCGTGCAACATAATTCTGGGTGCCATTTACAAACCATAAGTGCTAATGACTCCATTCCTTTTTGTGGTTGTAGGGGCTGTTTATTGGAGTACACTAAAACAAACCTGACCTCTCTAGGACATTCAGAAGCCAAGTTATAAGCCCACAAATGTGTAACTGCACTACTTCTTTAAAATGACACCAGATCCGGTGACCTTTGGGACATGGTTTGACCCCCTTAGGAAAGTGCTATCATCATGAAACGTTCAGATCACTTACAACTCAATAGATTCTACCTTCCTGTAATGTTTCTGCCTTGTTGAACCTTGTTTTCACACAAATGAACCCAGAATGATGTGAAATTGTGCTTCGTGCAACATAATTCTGGGTGCCATTTAAAAACCATAAGTGCTAATGACTCCATTCCTTTTTGTGGTTGTAGGGGCTGTTGATTGGAGTACACTAAAACAAACCTGATCTCTCTAGGACATACAGAAGCCAAGTTATAAGCCCCCAAATGTGTAACTGGACTACTTCTTTAAATTGACACCAGATCCGGTGATCTTTGGGACATGGTTTGACCCCCTATAGGAATGTGCGATCATCATGAAACGTACAGATCACTTACAACTCAATAGATTCTACCTTCCTGTAACGTTTCAGCCTGATTGGACCTTGTTTTCACACAAATGAACCCAGAATGATGTGAAATTGTGCTTCGTGCAACATAATTCTGGGTGCCATTTACAAACCATAAGTGCTAATGACTCCATTCCTTTTTGTGGTTGTAGGGGCTGTTTATTTGAGTACACTAAAACAAACCTGACCTCTCTAGGATATTCAGAAGCCAAGTTATAAGCCCACAAATGTGTAACTGGACTACTTCTTTAAAGTGACACCAGGCCCGGTGACCTTTGGGACATGGTTTTACCCCCTATAGGAATGTGCGATCATCATGAAACGTTCAGATCACTTACAACTCAATAGATTCTACCTTCTTGTAACGTTTCAGCCTGATTGGACCTTGTTTTCACACAAATGGACCCAGAATGATGTGAAATTGTGCTTCGTACAACATAATTCTGGGTGCCATTTACAAACCATAAGTGCTAATGACTCCATTCCTTTTTGTGGTCGTAGGGGCTGTTGATTGGAGTACACTAAAACAAACCTGATCTCTCTAGGACATTCAGAAGCCAAGTTATAAGCCCACAAATGTGTAACTGGACTACTTCTTTAAAGTGACACCAGGCCTGGTGACCTTTGGGACATGGTTTTACCCCCTATAGGAATGTGCGATCATCATGAAACGTTCAGATCACTTACAACTCAATAGATTCTACCTTCTTGTAACGTTTCAGCCTGATTGGACCTTGTTTTTACACAAATGAACCCAGAATGATGTGAAATTGTGCTTCGTGCAACATAATTCTGGGTGCCATCTAAAAACCATAAGTGCTAATGACTCCATTCCTTTTTGTGGTTGTAGGGGCTGTTGATTGGAGTACACTAAAACAAACCTGATCTCTCTAGGACATTCAGAAGCCAAGTTATAAGCCCACAAATGTGTAACTGGACTACTTCTTTAAATTGACACCAGATCCGGTGACCTTTGGGACATGGTTTGACCCCCTTAGGAAAGTGCTATCATCATGAAACGTTCAGATCACTTACAACTCAATAGATTCTACCTTCCTGTGACGTTTCTGCCTGATTGGACCTTGTTTTCACACAAATGAGCCCAGAATGATGTGAAATTGTGCTTCGTGCAACATAATTCTGGGTGCCATTTAAAAACCATAAGTGCTAATGACCCCATACCTTTTTGGGGTAATGGGGGCTGTTAAATGGAGTACTCCAAAACAAACCTGACCTCTCTCGGATATTCAGAAGCCAAGTTATAAGCCCACAAATGTGTAACTGGACTACTTCTTTAAAGTGACACCAGGCCCGGTGACCTTTGGGACATGGTTTGACCCCCTTAGGAAAGTGCTATCATCATGAAACGTTCAGATCACTTACAACTCAATAGATTCTACCTTCCTGTAATGTTTCTGCCTTGTTGAACCTTGTTTTCACACAAATGAACCCAGAATGATGTGAAATTGTGCTTCGTGCAACATAATTCTGGGTGCCATTTAAAAACCATAAGTGCTAATGACTCCATTCCTTTTTGTGGTCGTAGGGGCTGTTGATTGGAGTACACTAAAACAAACCTGATCTCTCTAGGACATTCAGAAGCCAAGTTATAAGCCCACAAATGTGTAACTGGACTACTTCTTTAAAGTGACACCAGGCCTGGTGACCTTTGGGACATGGTTTTACCCCCTATAGGAATGTGCGATCATCATGAAACGTTCAGATCACTTACAACTCAATAGATTCTACCTTCTTGTAACGTTTCAGCCTGATTGGACCTTGTTTTTACACAAATGAACCCAGAATGATGTGAAATTGTGCTTCGTGCAACATAATTCTGGGTGCCATCTAAAAACCATAAGTGCTAATGACTCCATTCCTTTTTGTGGTTGTAGGGGCTGTTGATTGGAGTACACTAAAACAAACCTGATCTCTCTAGGACATTCAGAAGCCAAGTTATAAGCCCACAAATGTGTAACTGGACTACTTCTTTAAATTGACACCAGATCCGGTGACCTTTGGGACATGGTTTGACCCCCTTAGGAAAGTGCTATCATCATGAAACGTTCAGATCACTTACAACTCAATAGATTCTACCTTCCTGTGACATTTCTGCCTGATTGGACCTTGTTTTCACACAAATGAGCCCAGAATGATGTGAAATTGTGCTTCGTGCAACATAATTCTGGGTGCCATTTAAAAACCATAAGTGCTAATGACTCCATACCTTTTTGGGGTAATGGGGGCTGTTAAATGGAGTACTCTAAAACAAACCTGACCTCTCTCGGATATTCAGAAGCCAAGTTATAAGCCCACAAATGTGTAACTGGACTACTTCTTTAAAGTGACACCAGGCCCGGTGACCTTTGGGACATGGTTTGACCCCCTTAGGAAAGTGCTATCATCATGAAACGTTCAGATCACTTACAACTCAATAGATTCTACCTTCCTGTAATGTTTCTGCCTTGTTGAACCTTGTTTTCACACAAATGAACCCAGAATGATGTGAAATTGTGCTTCGTGCAACATAATTCTGGGTGCCATTTAAAAACCATAAGTGCTAATGACTCCATTCCTTTTTGTGGTTGTAGGGGCTGTTGATTGGAGTACACTAAAACAAACCTGATCTCTCTAGGACATTCAGAAGCCAAGTTAAAAGCCCACAAATGTGTAACTGGACTACTTCTTTAAATTGACACCAGGCCCGGTGACCTTTGGGACATGGTTTGACCCCCTATAGGAATGTGCGATCATCATGAAACGTTCAGATCACTTACAACTCAATAGATTCTACCTTCTTGTAACGTTTCAGCCTGATTGGACCTTGTTTTCACACAAATGAACCCAGAATGATGTGAAATTGTGCTTCGTGCAACACAATTCTGGGTGCCATTTAAAAACCATAAGTGCTAATGACTCCATTCCTTTGTATGGTAATGGGGGCTGTTAATTGGAGTACTCTAAAACAAACCTGACCTCTCTAGGATATTCAGAAGCCAAGTTATAGGCCAACAAAGGTGTAACAGGACTACTTCTTTAAAGTGACACCAGGCCCGATGACCTTTGGGACATGGGTTGACCCCCTATAGGAATGTGCGATCATCATGAAATGTTCGGATCACTTACAACTCAATAGATTCTACCTTCTTGTAACGTTTCAGCCTGATTGGACCTTGTTTTCACACAAATGATCCCAGAATGATGTGAAATTGTGCTTCGTGCAACATAATTCTGGGTGCCATTTACAAACCATAAGTGCTAATGACTCCATTCCTTTTTGTGGTTGTAGGGGCTGTTAATTGGAGTACACTAAAACAAACCTGATCTCTCTAGGTCATTCAGAAGCCAAGTTATAAGCCCACAAATGTGTAACTGGACTACTTCTTTAAATTGACACCAGATCCGGTGACCTTTGGGACATGGTTTGACCCCCTTAGGAAAGTGCTATCATCATGAAAAGTTCAGATCACTTACAACTTAATAGATTCTACCTTCCTGTAACGTTTCAGCCTGATTGGACCTTGTTTTCACACAAATGAACCCAGAATGATGTGAAATTGTGCTTCGTGCAACATAATTCTAGGTGCCATTTAAAAACCATAAGTGCTAATGACTCCATTCCTTTTTGTGGTTGTAGGGGCTGTTTATTGGAGTACACTAAAACAAACCTGACCTCTCTAGGACATTCAGAAGCCAAGTTATAAGCCCACAAATGTGTAACTGCACTACTTCTTTAAAATGACACCAGATCCGGTGACCTTTGGGACATGGTTTGACCCCCTTAGGAAAGTGCTATCATCATGAAACGTTCAGATCACTTACAACTCAATAGATTCTACCTTCCTGTAATGTTTCTGCCTTGTTGAACCTTGTTTTCACACAAATGAACCCAGAATGATGTGAAATTGTGCTTCGTGCAACATAATTCTGGGTGCCATTTAAAAACCATAAGTGCTAATGACTCCATTCCTTTTTGTGGTTGTAGGGGCTGTTGATTGGAGTACACTAAAACAAACCTGATCTCTCTAGGACATACAGAAGCCAAGTTATAAGCCCACAAATGTGTAACTGGACTACTTCTTTAAATTGACACCAGATCCGGTGATCTTTGGGACATGGTTTGACCCCCTATAGGAATGTGCGATCATCATGAAACGTACAGATCACTTACAACTCAATAGATTCTACCTTCCTGTAACGTTTCAGCCTGATTGGACCTTGTTTTCACACAAATGAACCCAGAATGATGTGAAATTGTGCTTCGTGCAACATAATTCTGGGTGCCATTTACAAACCATAAGTGCTAATGACTCCATTCCTTTTTGTGGTTGTAGGGGCTGTTTATTGGAGTACACTAAAACAAACCTGACCTCTCTAGGATATTCAGAAGCCAAGTTATAAGCCCACAAATGTGTAACTGGACTACTTCTTTAAAGTGACACCAGGCCCGGTGACCTTTGGGACATGGTTTTACCCCCTATAGGAATGTGCGATCATCATGAAACGTTCAGATCACTTACAACTCAATAGATTCTACCTTCTTGTAACGTTTCAGCCTGATTGGACCTTGTTTTCACACAAATGGACCCAGAATGATGTGAAATTGTGCTTCGTACAACATAATTCTGGGTGCCATTTACAAACCATAAGTGCTAATGACTCCATTCCTTTTTGTGGTCGTAGGGGCTGTTGATTGGAGTACACTAAAACAAACCTGATCTCTCTAGGACATTCAGAAGCCAAGTTATAAGCCCACAAATGTGTAACTGGACTACTTCTTTAAAGTGACACCAGGCCTGGTGACCTTTGGGACATGGTTTTACCCCCTATAGGAATGTGCGATCATCATGAAACGTTCAGATCACTTACAACTCAATAGATTCTACCTTCTTGTAACGTTTCAGCCTGATTGGACCTTGTTTTTACACAAATGAACCCAGAATGATGTGAAATTGTGCTTCGTGCAACATAATTCTGGGTGCCATCTAAAAACCATAAGTGCTAATGACTCCATTCCTTTTTGTGGTTGTAGGGGCTGTTGATTGGAGTACACTAAAACAAACCTGATCTCTCTAGGACATTCAGAAGCCAAGTTATAAGCCCACAAATGTGTAACTGGACTACTTCTTTAAAGTGACACCAGGCCCGGTGACCTTTGGGACATGGTTTGACCCCCTTAGGAAAGTGCTATCATCATGAAACGTTCAGATCACTTACAACTCAATAGATTCTACCTTCCTGTGACGTTTCTGCCTGATTGGACCTTGTTTTCACACAAATGAGCCCAGAATGATGTGAAATTGTGCTTCGTGCAACATAATTCTGGGTGCCATTTAAAAACCATAAGTGCTAATGACCCCATACCTTTTTGGGGTAATGGGGGCTGTTAAATGGAGTACTCCAAAACAAACCTGACCTCTCTCGGATATTCAGAAGCCAAGTTATAAGCCCACAAATGTGTAACTGGACTACTTCTTTAAAGTGACACCAGGCCCGGTGACCTTTGGGACATGGTTTGACCCCCTTAGGAAAGTGCTATCATCATGAAACGTTCAGATCACTTACAACTCAATAGATTCTACCTTCCTGTAATGTTTCTGCCTTGTTGAACCTTGTTTTCACACAAATGAACCCAGAATGATGTGAAATTGTGCTTCGTGCAACATAATTCTGGGTGCCATTTAAAAACCATAAGTGCTAATGACTCCATTCCTTTTTGTGGTCGTAGGGGCTGTTGATTGGAGTACACTAAAACAAACCTGATCTCTCTAGGACATTCAGAAGCCAAGTTATAAGCCCACAAATGTGTAACTGGACTACTTCTTTAAAGTGACACCAGGCCTGGTGACCTTTGGGACATGGTTTTACCCCCTATAGGAATGTGCGATCATCATGAAACGTTCAGATCACTTACAACTCAATAGATTCTACCTTCTTGTAACGTTTCAGCCTGATTGGACCTTGTTTTTACACAAATGAACCCAGAATGATGTGAAATTGGTCTTCGTGCAACATAATTCTGGGTGCCATCTAAAAACCATAAGTGCTAATGACTCCATTCCTTTTTGTGGTTGTAGGGGCTGTTGATTGGAGTACACTAAAACAAACCTGATCTCTCTAGGACATTCAGAAGCCAAGTTATAAGCCCACAAATGTGTAACTGGACTACTTCTTTAAATTGACACCAGATCCGGTGACCTTTGGGACATGGTTTGACCCCCTTAGGAAAGTGCTATCATCATGAAACGTTCAGATCACTTACAACTCAATAGATTCTACCTTCCTGTGACGTTTCTGCCTGATTGGACCTTGTTTTCACACAAATGAGCCCAGAATGATGTGAAATTGTGCTTCGTGCAACATAATTCTGGGTGCCATTTAAAAACCATAAGTGCTAATGACTCCATACCTTTTTGGGGTAATGGGGGCTGTTAAATGGAGTACTCTAAAACAAACCTGACCTCTCTCGGATATTCAGAAGCCAAGTTATAAGCCCACAAATGTGTAACTGGACTACTTCTTTAAAGTGACACCAGGCCCGGTGACCTTTGGGACATGGTTTGACCCCCTTAGGAAAGTGCTATCATCATGAAACGTTCAGATCACTTACAACTCAATAGATTCTACCTTCCTGTAATGTTTCTGCCTTGTTGAACCTTGTTTTCACACAAATGAACCCAGAATGATGTGAAATTGTGCTTCGTGCAACATAATTCTGGGTGCCATTTAAAAACCATAAGTGCTAATGACTCCATTCCTTTTTGTGGTTGTAGGGGCTGTTGATTGGAGTACACTAAAACAAACCTGATCTCTCTAGGACATTCAGAAGCCAAGTTAAAAGCCCACAAATGTGTAACTGGACTACTTCTTTAAATTGACACCAGGCCCGGTGACCTTTGGGACATGGTTTGACCCCCTATAGGAATGTGCGATCATCATGAAACGTTCAGATCACTTACAACTCAATAGATTCTACCTTCTTGTAACGTTTCAGCCTGATTGGACCTTGTTTTCACACAAATGAACCCAGAATGATGTGAAATTGTGCTTCGTGCAACACAATTCTGGGTGCCATTTAAAAACCATAAGCGCTAATGACTCCATTCCTTTGTATGGTAATGGGGGCTGTTAATTGGAGTACTCTAAAACAAACCTGACCTCTCTAGGATATTCAGAAGCCAAGTTATAGGCCAACAAAGGTGTAACTGGACTACTTCTTTAAAGTGACACCAGGCCCGATGACCTTTGGGACATGGGTTGACCCCCTATAGGAATGTGCGATCATCATGAAATGTTCGGATCACTTACAACTCAATAGATTCTACCTTCTTGTAACGTTTCAGCCTGATTGGACCTTGTTTTCACACAAATGATCCCAGAATGATGTGAAATTGTGCTTCGTGCAACATAATTCTGGGTGCCATTTACAAACCATAAGTGCTAATGACTCCATTCCTTTTTGTGGTTGTAGGGGCTGTTAATTGGAGTACACTAAAACAAACCTGATCTCTCTAGGTCATTCAGAAGCCAAGTTATAAGCCCACAAATGTGTAACTGGACTACTTCTTTAAATTGACACCAGATCCGGTGACCTTTGGGACATGGTTTGACCCCCTTAGGAAAGTGCTATCATCATGAAAAGTTCAGATCACTTACAACTTAATAGATTCTACCTTCCTGTAACGTTTCAGCCTGATTGGACCTTGTTTTCACACAAATGAACCCAGAATGATGTGAAATTGTGCTTCGTGCAACATAATTCTAGGTGCCATTTAAAAACCATAAGTGCTAATGACTCCATTCCTTTTTGTGGTTGTAGGGGCTGTTGATTGGAGTACACTAAAACAAACCTGATCTCTCTAGGACATTCAGAAGCCAAGTTATAAGCCCACAAATGTGTAACTGGACTACTTCTTTAAATTGACACCAGATCCGGTGTCCTTTGGGACATGGTTTGACCCCTTAGGAAAGTGCTATCATCATGAAACGTTCAGATCACTTACAACTCAATAGATTCTACCTTCCTATAACTTTTCTGCCTGATTGGACCTTATTTTCACACAAATGAACCCAGAATGATGTGAAATTGTGCTTCGTGCAACATAATTCTGGGTGCCGTTTAAAAACCATAAGTGCTAATGACTCCATTCCTTTTTGGGGTTGTAGGGGCTGTTAATTGGAGTACTCTAAAACAAACCTGACCTCTCTAGGATATTCAGAAGCCAAGTTATAAGCCCACAAATGTGTAACTGGACTACTTCTTTAAAGTGACACCAGGCCCGGTGACCTTTGGGACATGGTTTGACCCCATATAGGAATGTGCGATCATCATGAAACGTTCAGATCACTTTCAACTCAATAGATTCTACCTTCTTGTAACGTTTCAGCCTGATTGGACCTTGTTTTCACACAACTGAACCCAGAATGATGTGAAATTGTGCTTCGTGCAACATAATTCTGGGTGCCATTTAAAAACCATAAGTGCTAATGACTCCATTCCTTTTTGTGGTGGTAGGGGCTGTTGATTGGAGTACACTAAAACAAATCTGATCTCTCTAGGACATTCAGAAGCCAAGTTATAAGCCCACAAATGTGTACCTGGACTACTTCTTTAAATTGACACCAGATCCGGTGACCTTTGGGACATGGTTTGACCCCCTTAGGAAAGTGCTATCATCATGAAACGTCCAGATCACTTACAACTCAATAGAATCTACCTTCCTGTAACGTTTCTGCCTGATTGGACCTTGTTTTCACACAAATGAACCCAGAATGATGTGAAATTGTGCTTCGTGCAACATAATTCTGGGTGCCATTTAAAAACCATATGTGCTAATGACTCCATTCCTTTTGGGGTAATGGGGGCTGTTAAATGGAGTACTCTAAAACAAACCTGACCTCTCTAGGATATTCAGAAGCCAAGTTATAAGCCCACAAATGTGTAACTGGACTACTTCTTTAAATTGACACCAGATCCGGTGACCTTTGGGACATGGTTTGAACCCCCTAGGAAAGTGCTATCATCATGAAACGTTCAGATCACTTACAACTCGATAGATTCTACCTTCCTGTAACGTTTCAGCCTGATTGGACCTTGTTTTCACACAAATGAACCCAGAATGATGTGAAATTGTGCTTCGTGCAACATAATTCTGGGTGCCACTTAAAAACCATAAGTGCTAATGACTCCATTCCTTTTTGTGGTAATGGGGGCTGTTAATTGGAGTACTCTAAAAAAAACCTGACCTCTCTAGGATATTCAGAAGCCAAGTTATAAGCCCACAAAGATGTAACTGGACTACTTCTTTAAATTGACACCAGACCCGGTGACCTTTGAGACATGGTTTGACCCCCTTAGGAAAGTGCTATCATCATGAAACGTTCAGATCACTTACAACTCAATAGATTCTACCTTCCTGTAACGTTTCAGCCTGATTGGACCTTGTTTTCACACAAATGAACCCAGAATGATGTGAAATTGTGCTTCGTGCAACATGATTCTGGGTGCCATTTAAAAACCATAAGTGCTAATGACTCCATTCCTTTTTGGGGTAATGGGGGCTGTTAATTGGAGTACTCTAAAACAAACCTGACCTCTTTAGGATATTCAGAAGCCAAGTTATAAGCCCACAAATGTGTAACTGGACTACTTCTTTAAAGTGACACCAGGCCTGGTGACCTTTGGGACATGGTTTGACCTCCTATAGGAATGTGCGATCATCATGAAACGTTCAGATCACTTACAACTCAATAGATTCTACCTTCTTGTAACGTTTCAGCCTGATTGGACCTTGTTTTCACACAAATGGACCCAGAATGATGTAAAATTGTTCTTTCTTCAACATATTTCTGGGTGCCATTTACAAACCATAAGTGCTAATGACTCCATTTCTTTTTGTGGTTGTAGGGGCTGTTGATTGGAGTACACCAAAACAAACCTGATCTCTCTAGGACATTCAGAAGCCAAGTTATAAGCCCACAAATGTGTAACTGGACTACTTCTTTAAAGTGACACCAGGCCCGGTGACCTTTGGGACATGGTTTTACCCCCTATAGGAATGTGCGATCATCATGAAACGTTCAGATCACTTACAACTCAATAGATTCTACCTTCTTGTAACGTTTCAGCCTGATTAGACCTTGTTTTCACACAAATGGACCCAGAATGATGTGAAATTGTGCTTCGTGCAACATAATTCTGGGTGCCATTTACAAACCATAAGTGCTAATGACTCCATTCCTTTTTGTGGTTGTAGGGGCTGTTGATTGGAGTACAATCAAACAAACCTGATCTCTCTAGGACATTCAGAAGCCAAGTTATAAGCCCACAAAGGTGTAACTGGACTACTTTAAAGTGACACCAGGCCCGGTGACCTTTGGGACATGGTTTGACCCCCTATGGGAATGTGCGATCATCATGAAACGTTCAGATAACTCACAAATCAATAGATTCTACCTTCTTGCAACGTTTCAGCCTGATTGGACCTTGTTTTCACACAAATGAACCCAGAATGATGTGAAATTGTGCTTCGTGCACCATAATTCTGGGTGCCATTTAAAAAACCATAAGTGCTAATGACTCCATTCCTTTTTGTGGTAATGGGGGCTGTTAAATGGAGTACTCTAAAACAAACCTGACCTCTCTAGGATATTCAGAAGCCAAGTTATAAGCCCACAAATGTGTAACTGGACTACTTCTTTAAAGTGACACCAGGCCCGGTGACCTTTGGAACATGGTTTGACCCCCTATAGGAATGTGCAATCATCATGAAACGTTCAGATCACTTACAACTCAATAGATTCTACCTTCTTGTAATGCTCCTCCTTGAACCGTCACCTTATCGTGGTGGAGGAGTTTGAGTGCCCTAATGATCCTAGGAGCTATGTTGTCTGGGGCACTTAGTGCCCCTGGTAGGGTCTCCCATGACAAATTGGTCTTAGGTGAAGGGTGAGACAAAGAACGGTTCGAAGGATCTTTCATGGCGGTGAAAACGAAGAGTCGGAGTACCCGGCCCGGAGGGTTACCGGGGTCCCACCCTGGAGCCAGGCCTGGGGTTGGGTCCCGTGAGCGAGCGCCTGGTGGCCGGGCTTTCGCCCATGGGGCCCGGCCGGGCCCAGCCCGAACCGGATACATGGGCTCGTCCAACTGTGGACCCACCACCCGCAGGAGGAACATGAAGGGTCCGGTGCAATGTGAATCGGGTGGCAGACCAAGGCGGGAGCCTTGGCGGTCCAATCCCCGGACTAGAAAACTAGTTTTTGGGACATGGAACGTCACCTCGCTGGCGGGGAAGGAGCCGGAGCTTGTGGCAGAGGTTGAGCGGTATCGGCTAGATATAGTCGGACTCACCTCGACACATTGCATTGGCTCTGGAACCCGAGACCTGGAGAGGGGTTGGACACTCTACTTTGCTGGAGTTGCTCCGGGTGAGAGGCGGAGGGCTGGGGTTGGCTTTTTGTTAGCCCCGAGACTCTCTGCCTGTGTGTTGGGGTTTACCCCGGGGGACAAGAGGGTAGCTTCCTTGCGCCTTCGGGTCGGGGAACGGGTCCTGACTGTTGTTTGTGCTTATGGGCCAAATATCAGTTCAGAGTACCCACCCTTTTTGGAGTCCCTGGGACGAGTGCTAGATAGTGCTCCATCAGGGGACTCCATTGTCCTGCTGGGGGACTTCAATGCTCACGTGGGCAATGACAGCTTGACCTGGAGGGGTGTGATTGGGAGGAACGGCCCACCTGATCAGAACTCGAGCGGTGTTTTGTTATTGGACTTCTGTGCAAGCCGCAGTTTGGCCATAACGAACACCATGTTCGAACATAAGGATGCCCACCGGTACAGTTGGTACCAGGGCAGCCTAGGTCACAGGTCGATGATAGATTTTGTAGTCGTATCATCTGACCTGCGGCCGTATGTTTTGGACACCCGAGTGAAGAGAGGGGCGGAGCTGTCAACTGATCACCACCTGGTGGTGAGTTGGATCAGATGGCAAGGGAACATGCCGCGTAGACCTGGCAGACCCAAACGCATAGTGAGGGTCTGCTGGGAACGCCTGGCAGAAGAACCTGTCAAGACGGTCTTCAACTCCCACCTCCGGCAGAGCTTTGACCACGTCCCGAGAGCAGTGGGGGACATTGAGTCCGAGTGGGCCTTGTTCCACTCTGCGATTGTCGAGGCCGCTGTTGCTAGCTGTGGTCGTAAGGTGGCTGGTGCCAGTCGTGGTGGCAACCCCCGTACCCGCTGGTGGACACCAGAGGTTCGGGGAGCCGTCAGGCTGAAGAAGGAGGCCTACAGGGCGTGGCTGGTCTGTGGGTCTCCGGAGGCAGCAGACAGGTACCGGATAGCCAAGCGGGGTGCAGCAGTGGCAGTTGCCGAGGCAAAATCTCGGGCGTGGGAGGAGTTTGGTGAGGCCATGGAGAAAGACTATCGATCGGCTCCAAAGAGGTTCTGGCAAACTGTCCGGCGCCTCAGGAGAGGAAGGCAGCAACTCGCTCACACTGTTTACAGTGGGGATGGGGAGCTGCTGACGTCAACTGAGGCTATAGTCGGATGGTGGAAGGAATACTTTGAGGAGCTCCTCAATCCCACCAATGCGCATTCCGAGGAGGAACCAGAGCTGGGAGGCCTGGGGATGGACTGTCCGATCTCGGGGGCAGAAGTTGCTGAGGTAGTCAAACAACTACACAGCGGCGGAGCCCCGGGGGCGGATGAGGTTCGTCCTGGGTATCTCAAGGCTATGGATGTTGTAGGGCTGTCATGGTTGACACGTCTCTACAACATTGCGTGGTCATCGGGGGCAGTTCCTAGGGAGTGGCAGACCGGGGTGGTGGTCCCCATCTTTAAGAAGGGTGACCTGAGGGTGTGTTCCAACTATAGGGGGATCACACTCCTCAGCCTCCCTGGAAAGGTCTACTCCAAGGTACTGGAGAGGAGGGTCCGATCGATAGTTGAATCTCAGATAGAGGAGGAGCAATGTGGTTTTCGTCCTGGCCGTGGAACTGTGGACCAGCTCTATGCCCTTGCAAGGGTGATGGAGGGGGCATGGGAGTTTGCCCAACCAATCCACATGTGCTTTGTGGATTTGGAGAAGGCTTATGACCGTGTCCCCAGGGGCACCCTGTGGGGGACGCTCCAGGAGTATGGGGTGGGTGGCTTTCTGTTAAGGGCCATTCAGTCCCTTTACCAGAGGAGCGTGAGTTTGGTCCGCATAGCCGGTAGTAAGTCGGACCTGTTCCCAGTGAGGGTTGGACTCCGCCAGGGCTGCCCTTTGTCACCGGTTCTGTTCATCACTTTTATGGACAGAATTTCTAGACGCAGCCGTGGTGTGGAGTGTGTCGAGTTTGGTGGCAGGAGAATCTCGTCTCTGCTTTTTGCGGATGATGTGGTCCTCCTAGCTTCATCCAGCTCTGACCTTCAGCTCTTGCTGGGTAGGTTCGCGGCCGAATGTGAAGCGGCTGGGATGAGGATCAGCACCTCCAAATCTGAGACCATGGTTCTCGACCGGAAAAGGGTGGCTTGCCACCTCCGGGTCGGGGGAGAGGTCCTACCTCAAGTGGAGGAGTTTAAGTATCTCGGGGTCTTGTTCACGAGTGAGGGTAGGAGGGATCGGGAGATCGACAGGCGGATTGGTTCGGCGTCTGCAGTGATACGGACGCTGAGCTGATCTGTCGTGGGGAAGAGGGAGCTGAGCCAGAAAGCCAGGCTCTCGATTTACCGGTCGATCTATGTCCCAATCCTCACCTATGGTCATGAGCTTTGGGTAATGACCGAAAGAACGAGATCGCGGATACAAGCGGCCGAAATGAGTTTCCTCCGTAGGGTGGCCGGGCTCAGCCTTAGAGATAGGGTGAGGAGCTCGGACATTCGGGAGGGACTCGGAGTAGAACCGCTGCTCCTCCGGATCGAAAGGAGCCAGTTGAGGTGGTTTGGGCATCTGGTCAGGATGCCTCCTGGACGCCTCCCCGGGGAGGTGTTTCGGGCATGTCCTGCTGGCAGAAGGCCCCCGGGTCGACCCAGGACACGTTGGAGAAGTTATATCTCCAATCTGGTCCGGGAACGCCTTGGGGTCCTGCCGGAGGAGCTGGTGGACAAGGCCGGGGAGAGGACGGCCTGGAGCTCCCTAGTTGGGATATTGCCCCCACGACCCGGACCCGGATAAGCGGAGGAAGACGACGACGACGACTTCTTGTAACGTTTCAGCCTGATTGGACCTTGTTTTCACACAAATGGACCGAGAATGATGTGAAATTGTGCTTCGTGCAACATAATTCTGGGTGCCATTTACAAACCATAAGTGCTAATGACTCCATTCCTTTTTGTGGTTGTAGGGGCTGTTGATTGGAGTACATTAAAACAAACCTGATCTCTCTAGGACATTCAGAAGCCAAGTTATAAGCCCACAAAGGTGTAACTGGACTACTTCTTTAAAGTGACACCAGGCCCGGTGACCTTTGGGACATGGTTTGACCCCCTATAGGAATGTGCGATCATCATGAAACGTTCAGATCACTTACAACTCAATAGATTCTACCTTCTTGTAACGTTTCAGCCTGATTGGACCTTGTTTTCACACAAATGAACCCAGAATGATGTGAAATTGTGCTTCGTGCAACATAATTCTGGGTGCCATTTAAAAACCATAAGTGCTAATGACTCCATTCCTTTTTTTGGTAATGGGGGCTGTTAATTGGAGTACTCTAAAACAAATCTGACCTCTCTAGGATATTCAGAAGCCAAGTTATAAGCCCACAAAGGTGTAACTGGACTACTTCTTTAAATTGACACCAGATCCGGTGACCTTTGGGACATGGTTTGACCCCCTTAGGAAAGTGCTATCATCATGAAACGTTCAGATCACTTACAACTCAATAGATTCTACCTTCCTGTACCGTTTCTGCATGATTGGACCTTGTTTTCACACAAATGAACCCAGAATGATGTGAAATTGTGCTTCGTGCAACATAATTCTGGGTGCCATTTAAAAACCATAAGTGCTAATGACTCCATTCCTTTTTGTGGTAATGGGAGCTGTTAATTGGAGTACTCTAAAAAACCTGACCTCTCTAGGATATTCAGAAACCAAGTTATAAGCCCACAAAGATGTAACTGGACTACTTCTTTAAATTGACACCAGATCCGGTGAACTTTGGGACATGGTTTGACCCCCATAGGAAAGTGCTATCATCATGAAACGTTCAGATCACTTACAACTCAATAGATTCTACCTTCCTGTAACGTTTCTGCCTGATTGGACCTTGTTTTCACACAAATGAACACAGAATGATGTGAAATTGTGCTTCGTGCAACATAATTCTGGGTGCCATTTAAAAACCATAAGTGCAAATGACTCCATTCCTTTTTGGGGTAATGGGGGCTGTTAATTGGAGTACTCTAAAACAAACCTGACCTCTCTAGGATATTCAGAAGCCAAGTTATAAGCCCACAAATGTGTAACTGGACTACTTCTTTAAAGTGACACCAGGCCTGGTGACCTTTGGGACATGGTTTGACCCCCTATAGGAATGTGCAATCATCATGAAACGTTCAGATCACTTACAACTCAATAGATTCTACCTTCTTGTAACGTTTCAGCCTGAATAGACCTTGTTTTCACACAAATGGACCCAGAATGATGTGAAATTGTGCTTCGTGCAACATAATTCTGGGTGCCATTTACAAACCATAAGTGCTAATGACTCCATTCCTTTTTGTGGTTGTAGGGGCTGTTGATTGGAGTACAATAAAACAAACCTGATCTCTCTAGGACATTCAGAAGCCAAGTTATAAGCCCACAAAGGTGTAACTGGACTACTTTAAAGTGACACCAGGCCCGGTGACCTTTGGGACATGGTTTGACCCCCTATAGGAATGTGCGATCATCATGAAACGTTCAGATCACTTACAAATCAATAGATTCTACCTTCTTGTAACGTTTCAGCCTGATTGGACCTTGTTTTCACACAAATTAACCCAGAATGATGTGAAATTGTGCTTCGTGCAACATAATTCTGGGTGCCATTTAAAAACCATAAGTGCTAATGACTCCATTCCTTTTTGTGGTAATGGGGGCTGTTAAATGGAGTACTCTAAAACAAACCTGACCTCTCTAGGATATTCAGAAGCCAAGTTATAAGCCCACAAATGTGTAACTGGACTACTTCTTTAAAGTGACACCAGGCCTGGTGACCTTTGGGACATGGTTTGACCCCCTTAGGAAAGTGCTATCATCATAAAACGTTCAGATCCCTTACAACTCAATAGATTCTACCTTCCTGTAACGTTTCTGCCTGATTGGACCTTGTTTTCACACAAATGAACCCAGAATGATGTGAAATTGTGCTTCGTGCAACATAATTCTGGGTGCCATTTAAAAACCATCCGGTGACCTTTGGGACATGGTTTGACCCCCTTAGGAAAGCGATATCATCATGAAACGTTCAGATCACTTACAACTCAATAGATTCTACCTTCCTGTAACGTTTCAGCCTGATTGGACCTTGTTTTCACACAAATGAACCCAGAATTATGTGAAATTGTGCTTCGTGCAACATAATTCTGGGTGCCATTTACAAACCATAAGTGCTAATGACTCCATTCCTTTTTGTGGTTGTAGGGGCTGTTGATTGGAGTACACTAAAACAAACCTGATCTCTCTAGGACATTCAGAAGCCAAGTTATAAGCCCACAAATGTGTAACTGGACTACTTCTTTAGACACCAGGCCCGGTGACCTTTGGGACATGGTTTGACCCCCTATAGGAATGTGCGATCATCATGAAACGTTCAGATCACTTACAACTCAATAGATTCTACCTTCTTGTAACGTTTCAGCCTGACTGGACCTGGTTTCACACAAATGGACACAGAATGATGTGAAATTGTGCTTCGTACAACATAATTCTGGGTGCCATTTACAAACCATAAGTGCTAATGACTCCATTCCTTTTTGTGGTTGTAGGGGCTGTTGATTGGAGTACATTAAAACAAACCTGATCTCTCTAAGACATTCAGAAGCCAAGTTATAAGCCCACAAAGGTGTAACTGGACTACTTCTTTAAAGTGACACCAGGCCCGGTGACCTTTGGGACATGGTTTGACCCCCTATAGGAATGTGCGATCATATTTAAATGTTCAGATCACTTACAACTCAATAGATTCTACCTTCTTGTAACGTTTCAGCCTGATTGGACCTTGTTTTCACACAAATGAACCCAGAATGATGTGAAATTGTGCTTCCTGCAACATAATTCTGGGTGCCATTTAAAAACCATAAGTGCTAATGACTCCATTCCGTAATGGGGGCTGTTAATTGGAGTACTCTAAAACAAACCTGACCTCTCTAGGATATTCAGAAGCCAAGTTATAAGCCCACAAATGTGTAACTGGACTACTTCTTTAAATAGACACCAGATCCGGTGACCTTTGGGACATGGTTTGACCCCCTTAGGAAAGTGCTATCATCATGAAACGTTCAGATCACTTACAACTCAATAGATTCTACCTTCTTGTAACGTTTCTGCCTGATTGGACCTTGTTTTCACACAACTGAACCCAGAATGATGTGAAATTGTGCTTCGTGCAACATAATTCTGGGTGCCATTTAAAAACCATAAGTGCTAATGACTCCATTCCTTTTTGTGGTTGTAGGGGCTGTTGATTGGAGTACACTAAAACAAACCTGATCTCTCTAGGACATTCAGAAGCCAAGTTATAAGCCCACAAATGTGTAACTGGACTACTTCTTTAAATTGACACCAGATCCGGTTACCTTTGGGACATGGTTTGACCCCCTTAGGAAAGTGCTATCGTCATGAAACGTTCAGATCACTTACAACTCAATAGATTCTACCTTCCTGTAACGTTTCAGCCTGATTGGACCTTGTTTTCACACAAATGAACCCAGAATGATGTGAAATTGTGCTTTGTGCAACATAATTCTGGATGCCATTTAAAAACCATAAGTGCTAATGACTCCATTCCTTTTTGTGGTAATTGGGGCTGTTATTTGGAGCACTCTAAAACAAACCTGACCTCTCTAGGATATTCAGAAGCCAAGTTATAAGCCCACGAAGGTTTAACTGGACTACTTCTTTAAAGTGACACCAGGCCCGGTGACCTTTGGGACATGGTTTGACCCCCTAACGGAATGTGCGATCATCATGAAACGTTCAGATCACTTGCAACTCAATAGATTCTACCTTCCTGTACTGTTTCTGCCTGATTGGACCTTGTTTTCACACAAATGAACCCAGAATGATGTGAAATTGTGCTTCGTGCAACATAATTCTGGGTGCCATTTACAAACAATAAGTGCTAATGACTCCATTCCTTTTTTTGGTAATGGGGGCTGTTATTTGGAGCACTCTAAAACAAACCTGACCTCTCTAGGATATTCAGAAGCCAAGTTATAAGCCCACAAAGGTGTAACTGGACTACTTCTTTAAAGTGACACCAGGCCCGGTGACCTTTGGGACATGGTTTGACCCCCTAACGGAATGTGCGATCATCATGAAACGTTCAGATCACTTACAACTCAATAGATTCTACCTTCTTGTAACGTTTCAGCCTGATTGGACCTTGTTTTCACACAAATGAACCCAGAATGATGTGAAATGGTGCTTCGTACAACATAATTCTGGGTGCCATTTAAAAACCATAAGTGCTAATGACTCCATTCCGTAATGGGGGCTGTTAATTGGAGTACTCTAAAACAAACCTGACCTCTCTAGGATATTCAGAAGCCAAGTTATAAGCCCACAAAGGTGCAACTGGACTACTTCTTTAAATTGACACCAGATCCGGTGACCTTTGGGACATGGTTTGACCCCCTTAGGAAAGTTCTATCATCATGAAATGTTCAGATATCTTACAACTCAATAGATTCTACCTTCTTGTAACGTTTCTTCCTGATTGGACCTTGTTTTCACACAAATGAACCCAGAATGATGAGAAATTGTGCTTAGTGCAACATAATTCTGGGTGCCATTTAAAAACCATAAGTGCTAATGACTCCATTCCTTTTTGTGGTTGTAGGGGCTGTTGATTGGAGTACACTAAAACAAACCTGATCTCTCTAGGACATTCAGAAGCCAAGTTATGAGCCCACAAATGTGTAACTGGACTACTTCTTTAAATTGACACCAGATCCGGTGACCTTTGGGACATGGTTTGACCCCCTTAGGAAAGGGCTATCATCATGAAACGTTCAGATCACTTACAACTCAATAGATTCTAACTTCCTGTAACGTTTCAGCCTGATTGGACCTTGTTTTCACACAAATGAACCCAGAATGATGTGAAATTGTGCTTCGTGCAACATAATTCTGGGTGCCATTTAAAAACCATAAGTGCTAATGACTCCATTCCTTTTTGTGGTAATGGGGGCTGTTATGTGGAGTACTCAAAAACAAACCTGACCTCTCTAGGATATTCAGAAGCCAAGTTATTACCCCACAAAGGTGTAAATGGACTACTTCTTTAAAGTGACACCAGGCCCGGTGACCTTTGGGACATGGTTTGACCCCCTAACGGAATGTGTGATCATCATGAAACGTTCAGATCACTTACAACTCAATAGATTCTACCTTCTTGTAACGTTTCAGCCTGATTGGACCTTGTTTTCACACAAATGGACCCAGAATGATGTGAAATTGTGCTTCGTGCAACATAATTCTGGGTGCCATTTAGAAACCATAAGTGCTAATGACTCCATTCCTTTTTGTGGTTGTAGGGGCTGTTGATTGGAGTACACTAAAACAAACCTGAACTCTCTAGGACATTCAGAATCCAAGTTATAAGCCCACAAATGTGTAACTGGACTAAATTGACACCAGATTCGGTGACCTTTGGGACATGGTTTGACCCCCTTAGGAAAGTGATATCATCATGAAACGTTCAGATCACTTACAACTCAATAGATTCTACCTTCCTGTAACGTTTCAGCCTGATTGGACCTTGTTTTCACACAAATGAACCCAGAATGATGTGAAATTGTGCTTCATGCAACATAATTCTGGGTGCCATTTAAAAACCATAAGAGCTAATGACTCCATTCCTTTTTGTGGTTGTAGGGGCTTTTGATTGGACTACACTAAAACAAACCTGATCTCTTTAGGACATTCAGAAGCCAAGTTATGAGCCCACAAATGTGTAACTGGACTACTTCTTTAAATTGACACCAGATCCGGTGACCTTTGGGTCATGGTTTGACCCCCTTAGGAAAGTGCTATCATCATGAAACGTTCAGATCACTTACAACTCAATAGATTCTACCTTCCTGTAACGTTTCAGCCTGATTGGACCTTATTTTCACACAAATGAACCCAGAATGATGTGAAATTGTGCTTTGTGCAACATAATTCTGGGTGCCATTTAAAAACCATAAGTGCTAATGACTCTATTCCTTTTTGTGGTAATGGGGGCTGTTATTTGGAGTACTCTAAAACAAACCTGACCTCTCTAGGATATTCAGAAGCCAAGTTATAAGCCCACAAAGGTGTAACTGGACTACTTCTTTAAAGTGACACCAGGCCCGGTGACCTTTGGGACATGGTTTGACCCCCTAACGGAATGTGCGATCATCATGAAACGTTCAGATCACTTACAACTCAATAGATTCTACCTTCTTGTAACGTTTCAGCCTGATTGGACCTTGTTTTCACACAAATGGACCCAGAATGATGTGAAATTGTGCTTCGTGCAACATAATTCTGGGTGCCATTTACAAACCATAAGTGCTAATGACTCCATTCCTTTTTGTGGTTGTAGGGGCTGTTGATTGGAGTACACTAAAACAAACCTGATCTCTCTAGGACATTCAGAAGCCAAGTTATAAGCCCACAAATGTGTAACTGGACTACTTCTTTAAAGTGACACCAGATCCGGTGACATTTGGGACATGGTTTGACCCCCTTAGGAAAGTGCTGTCATCATGAAACGTTCAGATCACTTACAACTCAATAGATTCTACCTTCCTGTAACGTTTCTGCCTGATTGGACCTTGTTTTCACACAAATGAACCCAGAATGATGTGAAATTGTGCTTCGTGCAACATAATTCTGGGTGCCATCTAAAAACCATAAGTGCTAATGATTCCATTCCTTTTTGTGGTAGTAGGGGCTGTTGATTGGAGTACATTAAAACAAACCTGATCTCTCTAGGAAATTCAGAAGCCAAGTTATAAGCCCACAAATGTGTAACTGGACTACTTCTTTAAAGTGACACCAGCCCCGGTGACCTTTGGGACATGGTTTGACCCCCTATAAGAATATGCGATCATCATGAAACGTTCAGATCACTTACAACTCAATAGATTCTACCTTCTTGTAACGTTTCAGCCTGATTGGACCTTGTTTTCACAAACATGGACCCAGAATGATGTGAAATTGTGCTTCGTGCAACATAATTCTGGGTGCCATTTACAAACCATAAGTGCTAATGACTCCATTCCTTTTTGTGGTTGTAGGGGCTGTTGATTGGAGTACACTAAACCAAACCTGACCTCTCTAGGACATTCAGAGGCCAAGTTATAAGCCCACAAAGGTGTAACTGGACTACTTCTTTAAAGTGACACAAGCCCCGGTGACCTTTGGGACATGGTTTGACCCCCTATAAGAATGTGCGATCATCATGAAACGTTCAGATCACTTACAGCTCAATAGATTCTACCTTCCTGTAACGTTTCTGCCTGATTGGACCTTGTTTTCACACAAATGGACCCAGAATGATTTGAAATTGTGCTTCGTGCAACATAATTCTGGGTGCCATTTACAAACCATAAGTGCTAATGATTCCATTCCTTTTTGTGGTAGTAGGGGCTGTTGATTGGAGTACATTAAAACAAACCTGATCTCTCTAGGAAATTCAGAAGCCAAGTTATAAGCCCACAAATGTGTAACTGGACTACTTCTTTAAAGTGACACCAGCCCCGGTGACCTTTGGGACATGGTTTGACCCCCTATAAGAATATGCGATCATCATGAAACGTTCAGATCACTTACAACTCAATAGATTCTACCTTCCTGTAACGTTTCAGCCTGATTGGACCTTGTTTTCACACAAATGAACCCAGAATGATGTGAAATTGTGCTTCGTGCAACATAATTCTGGGTGCCATTTAAAAACCATAAGTGCTAATGACTCCATTCCTTGTTGTGGTTGTATGGGCTGTTAATTGGAGTACTCTAAAACAAACCTGACCTCTCTAGGATATTCAGAAGCCAAGTTATAAGCCCACAAATGTGTAACTGGACTACTTCTTTAAAGTGACACCAGGCCCGGTGACCTTTGGGACATGGTTTGACCCCCTATAGGAATGTGCGATCATCATGAAATGTTCAGATCAATTACAACTCAATAGATTCTACCTTCTTGTAAAGTTTCAACCTGATTGGACCTTGTTTTCACACAAATGAACCCAGGATGATGTGAAATTGTGCTTCGTGCAACATAATTCTGGGTGCCATTTACAAACCATAAGTGCTAATGATTCCATTCCTTTTTGTGGTAGTAGGGGCTGTTGATTGGAGTACATTAAAACAAACCTGATCTCTCTAGGACATTCAGAAGCCAAGTTATAAGCCCACAAAGGTGTAACTGGACTACTTCTTTAAAGTGACACCAGGCCCGGTGACCTTTGGGACATGGTTTGACCCCCTAACGGAATGTGCGATCATCATGAAACGTTCAGATCACTTACAACTCAATAGATTCTACCTTCTTGTAACGTTTCAGCCTGATTGGACCTTGTTTTCACACAAATGGACCCAGAATGATGTGAAATTGTGCTTCGTGCAACATAATTCTGGGTGCCATTTACAAACCATAAGTGCTAATGACTCCATTCCTTTTTGTGGTTGTAGGGGCTGTTGATTGGAGTACACTAAAACAAACCTGATCTCTCTAGGACATTCAGAAGCCAAGTTATAAGCCCACAAATGTGTAACTGGACTACTTCTTTAAAGTGACACCAGATCCGGTGACATTTGGGACATGGTTTGACCCCCTTAGGAAAGTGCTGTCATCATGAAACGTTCAGATCACTTACAACTCAATAGATTCTACCTTCCTGTAACGTTTCTGCCTGATTGGACCTTGTTTTCACACAAATGAACCCAGAATGATGTGAAATTGTGCTTCGTGCTACATAATTCTGGGCGCCATTTAAAAACCATATGTGCTAATGACTCAATTCCTTTTTGGGGTAATGGGGGCTGTTAATTGGAGTACTCTAAAACAAACCTGACCTCTCTAGGATATTCAGAAGCCAAGTTATAAGCACACAAATGTGTAACTGGACTACTTCTTTAAAGTGACACCAGGCCCGGTGACCATTGGGACATGGTTTGACCCCCTATAGGAATGTGTGATCATCATGAAACGTTCAGATCACTTACAACTCAATAGATTCTACCTTCTTGTAACGTTTCAGCCTGATTGGACCTTGTTTTCACAAAAATGGACCCAGAATGATGTGAAATTGTGCTTCGTGCAACATAATTCTGGGTGCCATTTACAAACCATAAGTGCTAATGACTCCATTCCTTTTTGTGGTTGTAGGGGCTGTTGATTGGAGTACACTAAACCAAACCTGATCCCTCTAGGACATTCAGAAGCCAAGTTATAAGCACACAAAGGTGTAACTGGACTACTTCTTTAAAGTGACACAAGCCCCGGTGACCTTTGGGACATGGTTTGACCCCCTATAAGAATGTGCGATCATCATGAAACGTTCAGATCACTTACAGCTCAATAGATTCTACCTTCCTGTAACGTTTCTGCCTGATTGGACCTTGTTTTCACACAAATGGACCCAGAATGATTTGAAATTGTGCTTCGTGCAACATAATTCTGGGTGCCATTTACAAACCATAAGTGCTAATGATTCCATTCCTTTTTGTGGTAGTAGGGGCTGTTGATTGGAGTACATTAAAACAAACCTGATCTCTCTAGGAAATTCAGAAGCCAAGTTATAGGCCCACAAATGTGTAACTGGACTACTTCTTTAAAGTGACACCAGCCCCGGTGACCTTTGGGACATGGTTTGACCCCCTATAAGAATATGCGATCATCATGAAACGTTCAGATCACTTACAACTCAATAGATTCTACCTTCCTGTAACGTTTCTGCCTGATTGGACCTTGTTTTCACACAAATGAACCCAGAATGATGTGAAATTGTGCTTCGTGCAACATAATTCTGGGTGCCATTTAAAAACCATAAGTGCTAATGACTCCATTCCTTGTTGTGGTTGTATGGGCTGTTAATTGGACTACTCTAAAACAAACCTGACCTCTCTAGGATATTCAGAAGCCAAGTTATAAGCCCACAAATGTGTAACTGGACTACTTCTTTAAAGTGACACCAGGCCCGGTGACCTTTGGGACATGGTTTGACCCCCTATAGGAATGTGCGATCATCATGAAATGTTCAGATCAATTACAACTCAATAGATTCTACCTTCTTGTAACGTTTCAACCTGATTGGACCTTGTTTTCACACAAATGAACCCAGGATGATGTGAAATTGTGCTTCGTGCAACATAATTCTGGGTGCCATTTACAAACCATAAGTGCTAATGATTCCATTCCTTTTTGTGGTAGTAGGGGCTGTTGATTGGTGTACATTAAAACAAACCTGATCTCTCTAGGACATTCAGAAGCCAAGTTATAAGCCCACAAAGGTGTAACTGGACTACTTCTTTAAATTGACACCAGCCCCGGTGACCTTTGGGACATGGTTTGACCCTCTATAAGAATGTGTGATCATCATGAAACGTTCAGATCACTTACAACTCAATAGATTCTACCTTCCTGTAACGTTTCTGCCTGATTGGACCTTGTTTTCACTCAAATGGACCCAGAATGATGTGAAATTGTGCTTCGTGCAACATAATTCTGGGTGCCATTTACAAACCATAAGTGCTTATGACTCCATTCCTTTTTGTGGTTGTAGGGGCTGTTGATTGGAGTACACTAAAACAAACCTGATCTCTCTAGGACATTCAAAGTTATAAGCCCACAAATGTGTAACTGGACTACTTCTTTAAATTGACACCAGATCCGGTGACCTTTGGGACATGGTTTGACCCCCTTAGGAAAGTGCTATCATCATGAAACGTTCAGATCACTTACAACTCAATAGATTCTACCTTCCTGTAACGTTTCAGCCTGATTGGACCTTGTTTTCACACAAATGAACCCAGAATGAATTGAAATTGTGCTTCGTGCAACATAATTCTGGGTGCCATTTAAAAACCATAAGTGCTAATGACTCCATTCCTTTTTGTGGTTGTAGGGGCTTTTGACTGGAGTACACTAAAACAAACCTGATCTCTCTAGGACATTCAGAAGCCAAGTTATAAGCCCACAAATGTGTAACTGGACTACTTTTTTAAAGTGACACCAGATCCGGTGACCTTTGGGACATGGTTTGACCCCCAATAGGAATGTGCGATCATCATGAAACGTTCAGATCACTTACAACTCAATAGATTCTTCCTTCCTGTAACGTTTCAGCCTGATTGGACCTTGTTTTCACACAAATGGACCCAGAATGATGTGAAATTGTGCTTCGTGCAACATAATTCTGGGTGCCATTTACAAATCATAAGTGCTAATGACTCCATTCCTTTTTGTGGTTGTAGGGGCTGTTGATTGGAGTACACTAAAATAAACCTGATCTCTCTAGGACATTCAGAAGCCAAGTTATAACCCCACAAATGTGTAACTGGACTACTTCTTTAAATTGACACCAGATCCGGTGACCTTTGGGACATGGTTTGACCCCCTTAGGAAAGTGCTATCATCATGAAACGTTCAGATCACTTACAACTCAATAGATTCTACCTTCCTGCAACGTTTCAGCCTGATTGGACCTTGTTTTCACACAAATGAACCCAGAATGATGTGAAATTGTGCTTCGTGCAACATAATTCTGGGTGCCATTTAAAAACCATAAGTGCTAATGACTCCATTCCTTTTTGGGGTAATGGCGGCTGTTAATCGGAGTACTCTAAAACAAACCTGACCTCTCTAGGATATTCAAAAGCCAAGTTATAAGCCCACAAAGGTGTAACTGGACTACTTCTTTTAAGTGACACCAGGCCCGGTGACCTTTGGGACATGGTTTGACCCCCTATAGGAATGTGCGATCATCTTGAAACGTTCAGATCACTTACAACTCAATAGATTCTACCTTCTTGTAACGTTTCAGCCTGATTGGACCTTGTTTTCACACAAATGGACCCAGAATGATGTGAAATTGTGCTTCGTGCAACATAATTCTGGGTTCCATTTACAAACCATAAGTGCTAATGACTGCATTCCTTTTTGTGGTTGTAGGGGCTGTTGATTGGAGTACACTAAAACAAACCTGACCTCTCTAGGACATTCAGAAGCCAACTTATAAGCCCACAATGGTGTAACTGGACTACTTCTTTAAATTGACAGCAGATCCGGTCACCTTTGGGACATGGTTTGACCCCCTTAGGAAAGTGCGATTATCTTGAAATGTTCAGATCACTTACAACTGAATAGATTCTACCTTCTTGTAACCTATCAGCCGGATTGGACCTTGTTTTCACACAAATGGACCCAGAATGATGTGAAATTGTGCTTCGTGCAACATAATTCTGGGAGCCATTTACAAACCATAAGTGCTAATGACTCCATTCCTTTTTGTGCTTGTAGGGGCTGTTGATTGGAGTATACTAAAACAAACCTGATCTCTCTAGGACATTCAGAAGCCAAGTTATAAGCCCACAAATGTGTAACTGGACTACTTCTTTAAATTGACACCAGATCCGGTGACCGTTGGGACATGGTTTGACCCCCTATAGGAATGTGCTATCATCATGAAACGTTCAGATCACTTACAACTCAATAGATTCTACCTTCCTGTCACGTTTCAGCCTGATTGGACCTTGTTTTCAAACAAATGGACCCAGAATGATGTGAAATTGTGCTTCGTGCAACATAATTCTGGGTGCCATTTACAAACCATAAGTGCTAATGACTCCATTACTTTTTGTGGTTGTAGGGGCTGTTGATTGGAGTACACTAAAACAAACCTGATCTCTCTAGGACATTCAGAAGCCAAGTTATAAGCCCACAAATGTGTAACTGGACTACTTCTTTAAATTGACACCAGATCCGGTGACCTTTGGGACATGGTTTGACCCCCTTAGGAAAGTGCTATCATCATGAAACGTTCAGATCACTTACAACTCAATAGATTCTACCTTCCTGTAACGTTTCAGCCTGATTGGACCTTGTTTTCACACAAATGAACCCAGAATGATGTGAAATTGTGCTTCGTGCAACATAATTCTGGGTGCCATTTAAAAACCATAAGTGCTAATGACTCCAGTCCTTTTTGTGGTTTTAGGGGCTGTTGATTGGAGTACACTAAAACAAACCTGATCTCTCTAGTAAATTCAGAAGCCAAGTTATAAGCCCACAAATGTGTAACTGGACTACTTATTTAAATTGACACCAGATCCGGTGACCTTTGGGACATGGTTTGACCCCCTTAGGAAAGTTCTACCATTATGAACCGTTCAGATAACTTACAACTCAATAGATTCTACCTTCCTGTAACGTTTCAGCCTGATTGGACCTTGTTTTCACACAAATGAACCCAGAATGATGTGAAATTGTGCTTCGTGCAACATAATTCTGGGTGCCATTTAAAAACCATAAGTGCTAATGACTCCATTCCTTTTGGGGTTAATGGGGTCTGTTAATTGGAGTACTCTAAAACAAACCTGACCTCTCTAGGATATTCAGAAGCCAAGTTATAAGCCCACAAATGTGTAACTGGACTACTTCTTTAAAGTGACACCAGATCCCCAATAGGAATGTGCGATCATCATGAAACATTCAGATCACTTACAACTCAATAGATTCTACCTTCTTGTAACGTTTCAGCCTGAGAGGACCTTGTTTTCACTCAAAAGGACCCAGAATGATGTGAAATTGTGCTTCGTGCAACATAATTCTGAGTGTCATTTACAAACCATAAGTGCTAATGACTCCATTCCTTTTTGTGGTTGTAGGGGCTGTTGATTGGAGTACATTGAAACACACCTGATCTCTCTAGGAAATTCAGAAGCCAAGTTATAAGCCCACAAATGTGTAACTGGACTACTTCTTTAAAGTGACACGAGGCCCGGTGACCTTTTGGACATGGTTTGACCCCCTATAGGAATGTGCGATAATCATGAAGCGTTCATATCACTTACAACTCAATAGATTCTACCTTCTTGTAACGTTTCAGCCTGATTGGACCTTGTTTTCACACAAATGAACCCAGAATGATGTGAAATTGTGCTTCGTGCAACATAATTATGGGTGCCATTTACAAACCATAAGTGCTAATGACTCCATTACTTTTTGTGGTTGTAGGGGCGGTTGATTGGAGTACTCTAAAACAAACCTGACCTCTTTAGGATATTCAGAAGCCAAGTTAAGAGCCCACAAAGGTGTAACTGGACTACTTCTTTAAAGTGACACCAGGCCCGGTGACCTTTGGGACATGATTTGACCCCCTATAGGAATGTGCGATCATCATGAAACATTCAGATTACTTACAACTCAATAGATTCTACCTTCTTGTAACGTTTCAGCCTGATTGGACCTTGTTTTCACACAAATGGACCCAGAATGATGTGAAATTGTGCTTCGTGCAACATAATTCTGGGTGCCATTTACAAACCATAAGTGCTTATGACTCCATTCCTTTTTGTGGTTGTAGGGGCTGTTGATTGGAGTACACTAAAACAAACCTGATCTCTCTAGGACATTCAGAAGCCAAGTTATAAGCCCACAAATGTGTAACTGGACTACTTCTTTAAATTGACACCAGATCCGGTGACCTTTGGGACATGGTCTGACCCCCTTAGAAAAGTGTTATCATCATGAAACGTTCAGATCACTTACAACTCAATAGATTCTACCTTCCTGTAATGTTTCAGCCTGATTGGACCTTGTTTTCACACAAATGAACCCAGAATGATGTGAAATTGTGCTTCGTGCAACATAATTCTGGGTGCCATTTAAAAACAATAAGTGCTAATGACTCCATTCCTTTTTGGGTTAATGGGGGCTGTTAATTGGAGTACTCTAAAACAAACCTGACCTCTCTAGGATATTCAGAAGCCAAGTTATAAGCCCACAAATGTGTAACAGGACTACTTCTTTAAAGTGACACCAGATCCGGTGACCTTTGGGACATGGTTTGACCCCCAATAGGAATGTGCGATCATCATGAAACGTTCAGATCACTTACAACTCAATAGATTCTACCTTCCTGTAACGTTTCAGCCTGATTGGACCTTGTTTTCACACAAATGGACCCAGAATGATGTGAAATTGTGCATCGTGCAACATAATTCTTGGTGCAATTTACAAACCACAAGTGCTAATGACTCCATTCCTTTTTGTGGTTGTAGGGGCTGTTGATTGGAGTACACTAAAACAAACCTGATCTCTCTAGGACATTCAGAAGCCAAGTTATAAGCCCACAAATGTGTAACTGGACTACTTCTTTAAATTGACACCAGATCCGGTGACCTTTGGGACATGGTTTGACCCCCTTAGGAAAGTGCTATCATCATGAAACGTTCAGATCACTTACAACTCAATAGATTCTACCTTCCTGTAACGTTTCAGCCTGATTGGACCTTGTTTTCACACAAATGAACCCAGAATGATGTGAAATTGTGCTTCGTGCAACATAATTCTGGGTGCCATTTAAAAACAATAAGTGCTAATGACTCCATTCCTTTTTGGGTTAATGGGGGCTGTTAACTGGAGTACTCTAAAACAAACCTGACCTCTCTAGGATATTCAGAAGCCAAGTTATAAGCCCACAAATGTGTAACTGGACTACTTCTTTAAAGTGACACCAGATCCGGTGACCTTTGGGACATGGTTTGACTCCCAATAGGAATGTGCGATCATCATGAAACGTTCAGATCACTTACAGCTCAATAGATTCTACCTTCCTGTAACGTTTCAGCCTGATTGGACCTTGTTTTCACACAAATGGACCCAGAATGATGTGAAATTGTGCTTCGTGCAACATAATTCTGGGTGCCATTTACAAACCATAAGTGCTAATGACTGCATTCCTTTTTGTTTAGTTTTTAGTTTAGTTTATTTGTCATATGCAAGTTAGCACAGGGTCAACATTGCAATGAAACGTGTATGACGAGCAGCGGTCTCTCAGCAACATGATACAGGAGAAAATATAATAAAATATAATAAAATAAAGCAAAAAAAATATAGTAAGGAGCAAAATATTAGAGAGACATGGTAAAAGGGAAAAGATGACTAAATATATATGTGTCAATAAAGAAAATCCTGAAAAGAAATATGACGGGAGGGCAGATGGGATATTGCACAGGAATGAGCTGCAGAAAATTACAGTATTGCACTTTAGATATAAATTACAGTATTGCAGGATATAAATTATGCAGGATATAGATTACAGTGTTGCACTTTGGATATAAATTACAATAACAATAAAGTGAAGTGACCAGTACGGATTAAATATAGTACTTGTGAAGCTGCAGGGTAGCTTCTGAGTCCTGTGTTGTGTGTGTTTAGGTGTTGTGGTTGAGGTGTCGTATGGCTTGATGATAGAAACTGTTTTTAAGTCTTGTAGTCCGAGCAGACAGACTCCTGTAACGTCTGCCAGATGGTAACAGGGAGAACAGCTGATGTGCCGGTTGGCTGTGGTCCTTGATGATGCTGTGTGCTTTCCGGAGGCATCGTTGGAGATAAATGTCCTGAATGGCAGGAAGCCTCATGCCAGTGATGTGCTCTGCTGCTTTCACCACCCTCTGTAGTGATTTACGGCTGCTGGCAGAGCAGCTTCCGTACCACACTGTGATGCAGCTCGTCAGCAAGCTCTCAATTGCACACCTGTAGAAATTTGAGATGAAGCAGGCGCTCACGCCAAACTTCCTCAGCCTCCTCAGGAAGTAAAGCCGCTGGCGAGCTTTCCTGATAGTAGTGTCTGTGTGAAGGGTCCAGGAGAAGTCCTCAGTGATGTTGACTCCAAGGAACTTGAAGCTGCTGACCCTTTCGACCTCGACCCTGTTGATGCGGATGGGTTGGTGTTCCCTGACTGGTCGTTTCCGGTAGTCCACTATCATTTCTCTGGTTTTGCTGATGTTGAGAGTCAGGTTATTTTCCAGGCACCACTCGTACAGTGCCATCACCTCCTCTCTATAGGCCGTCTCATCATCCCCTGTGATGAGGCCTATGATGGTTGTGTCATCCGCAAACTTGATGGTGATGTTGGTCTCATGTTTAGCAACACAGTCGTGTGTGAACAGGGAATATAGGAGGGGGCTAAGCACACAACCCTGGGGCGTACCTGTGTTTAGGATGAGTGATGAGGAAGTGTGCTTACCAACTCTCACCACCTGGGGCCTGTCTGTGAGGAAGTTTAGAATCCAACTGCAGATCGGTGTTCCCAGCCCAAGGTCGACGAGCTTCGTGGCAAATCTTGAGGGGATGATGGTGTTAAATGCCGAGCTGTAGTCGATGAAGAGCATTCTTGCATATGTATTCCCTTTCTCCAGGTGAGTGAGGGCGGTGTGTGTTGCCAGGGTGATGGCATCCTCTGTGGCGCTGTTTGTCCGATAGGCAAACTGAAGAGGATCCAGTGTGTCAGGGAGGGAGGAGCAGATGTGACATTTGACCAGCCGCTCCAGGCACTTCATGATGACGGATGTCAGTGCAACAGGACGGTAGTCATTCAGACAGGAGACCACTGATTTTTTGGGGACAGGAATGATGGTGGATGCTTTGAGGGACGTCGGGACCACTGACTGCCTCAGGGAGAGGTTGAAGATGTTGGTAAACACCTCTGCCAGCTCGTCTGCACACACTCTGAGTAGCCGGGCTGGGATGCCGTCTGGTCCTGGAGCTTTGTGAGGATTGACCTTTTTAAAGGCCCATCTCACAGCTTCTGTTTCCAGAGTTAGAGTTGCAGCCTCACTGTCCTCTCGAGGGTAGAGGATCTCCTCTCTGTTGTCTGCATCAAAACGAGCATAGAAGTTGTTCAGCTCATCTGCGAGAGATGCAGTGGGCTGAACACTGACTGTGCTGACCTTCTTGTAGTCAGTGATGCAGCGCAGTCCATTCCACAGTCGCCTGGTGTCAAAGCTGTGGTAGCCGGACTCCATTTTGTCCCTGTAGTCCTTTCTGGCCTTTTTTATGGACTTTCGGAGGTCATACCTGGCTGCTTTATATGCGTCAGCATCTCCAGAGTTAAAGGCAGAGGTTCGCGCTTTTAGCTTGGCGCGAACGTCTTTATTTACCCAGGGTTTCTGATTTGGGTATATGCGGACAGTGGTTTTTGTGATGATATCATCCATGCACTTCCCAATATATCCAATGACAGAGTCTGTGAGTTCATTGATGTTGCCATCAGCTGCATCCACAAATATCTGCCAGTCAGTTGTCTCAAAGCAGTCCTGCAGGACCTCCTCAGCCTCACTGTCCCATTTGTAAATAACTCTGGAAGCTGGTTTTTCCCGTTTTAGTCTTTGTCTGTATGCAGGCAGCAGCAGAATGGAACAATGGTCTGCCTTACCAAAAGCTGGGCGGGGGAGGGGTTTGTAACACTCTTTGAATGGAGTGTAACAATGGTCCAATGTTTGATCACCTCTTGTGGGGAAGGAGATGTGCTGATAGTATTTGGGGAGAACCTTCTTCATGTTGGCTCTGTTGAAGTCTCCCAGCACAATAAAGGCAGCTTCTGGATTTTTGTTCTCAAGTCCAGTGATGATGTCATACAGTTCGTCCATAGCCGTGGCTTTATCAGCGTGTGGTGGAATGTAAACAGCTGAGAGGAGAACTGAGCTGAACTCCCTCGGGAGGTAAAAAGGCCTGACTTTAACGGTCAGGAGCTCGAGGCTATGAGAGCAGTAAGTTTTTAAGATACACACATCTCTGGCCCACAAGGAGTTAACCATAAAGCACACCCCTCCCCCCCTCTTCTTGCCTGAGTCCTTCGTTCGGTCTCCCCGGTAAACAGTGAATCCATCCGGCGTGATGGCGCAGTCGGGGACGCTGGGCTCCAGCCATGTCTCTGTGAAGGCCAGAACGCAGCAGTTCCTGATGTCTTGCTGGTGTTTAATCCGTGCACGCAGCTCGTCAAGTTTGTTGTCCAGAGACTGGAGATTCGCGAGCAGGATGCTGGGGAGAGGTGGCTTGCTGTTTCTCTGTCGCGTTCGGCACAAAACTCCAGCACGTTTTCCCCTCTTTGTTTTCCCTCGACGTCGTGCGAGTAAACAAAGGATCCCAGGCAGCACAGCGTCCACGGAGTCAAAACCTGCTGTAAAGTCCGAACTGGCTGATGAACGTAGCTCCAGAAGCGCTTGTCTGTCATACCGCGTGTATGATCTCGCCGTGCGCACAGTAATAGAGAGCAGAACAAAATAATTAATAAGATTTTTGCTGAGATGACTGGGAGCTCTCGTCGGTGCTGCCATCCTACGGCGCAACCACTCCTCCTCCTCGCCTTGTGGCGAGTAGGAGGTTGTAGGGGCTGTTGATTGGAGTACACTAAAACAAACCTGACCTCTCTAGGACATTCAGAAGCCAAGTTATAAGCCCACAAAGGTGTAACTGGTCTACTTCTTTAAATTGACACCAGATCCGGTGACCTTTGGGACATGGTTTGACCCCCAATAGGAATGTGCGATCATCATGAAACGTTCAGATCACTTACAACTCAATAGATTCTACCTTCCTGTAACGTTTCAGCCTGATTGGACCTTGTTTTCACACAAATGGACCCAGAATGATGTGAAATTGTGCTTCGTGCAACATAATTCTGGGTGCCATTTACAAACCATAAGTGCTAATGACTCCATTCCTTTTTGTGATTGTAGGGGCTGTTGATTGGAGTACAATAAAACAAACCTGATCTCTCTAGGACATTCAGAAGCCAGGTTATAAGCCCACAAATGTGTAACTGGACTACTTCTTTAAATTGACACCAGATCCGGTGACCTTTGGGACATGGTTTGACCCCCTTAGGAAAGTGCTATCATCATGAAACGTTCAGATCACTTACAACTCAATAGATTCTACCTTCCTGCAACGTTTCAGCCTGATTGGACCTTGTTTTCACACAAATGAACCCAGAATGATGTGAAATTGTGCTTCGTGCAACATAATTCTGGGTGCCATTTAAAAACCATAAGTGCTAATGACTCCATTCCTTTTTGGGGTAATGGGGGCTGTTAATTGGAGTACTCTAAAACAAACCTGACCTCTCTAGGATATTCAAAAGCCAAGTTATAAGCCCACAAAAGTGTAACTGGACTACTTCTTTAAATTGACACCAGATCCGGTGACCGTTGGGACATGGTTTGACCCCCTATAGGAATGTGCTATCATCATGAAACGTTCAGATCACTTACAACTCAATAGATTCTACCTTCTTGTAACGTTTCAGCCTGATTGGACCTTGTTTTCACACAAATGGACCCAGAATGATGTGAAATTGTGCTTCGTGCAACATAATTCTTGGTGCCATTTACAAACCATAAGTGCTAATGACTGCATTCCTTTTTGTGGTTGTAGGGGTTGTTGATTGGAGTACACTAAAACAAACCTGACCTCTTTAGGACATTCAGAAGCCAAGTTATAAGCCCACAAAGGTGTAACTGGACTACTTCTTTAAATTGACACCAGATCCGGTGACCTTTGGGACATGGTTTGACCCCCTTAGGAAAGTGCAATCATCTTGAAACGTTCAGATCACTTACAACTCAATAGATTCTACCTTCTTGTAACCTTTCAGCCTGATTGGACCTTGTTTTCACACAAATGGACCCAGAATGATGTGAAATTGTGCTTCGTGCAACATAATTCTGGGTGCCATTTACAAACCATAAGTGCTAATGACTCCATTCCTTTTTGTGTTTGTAGGGGCTGTTGATTGGAGTATACTAAAACAAACCTGATCTCTCTAGGACATTCAGAAGCCAAGTTATAAGCCCACAAATGTGTAACTGGACTACTTCTTTAAATTGACACCAGATCAGGTGACCGTTGGACATGGTTTGACCCCCTATAGGAATGTGCTATCATCATGAAACGTTCAGATCACTTACAACTCAATAGATTCTACCTTCCTGTAACGTTTCAGCCTGATTGGACCTTGTTTTCACACAAATGGACCCAGAATGATGTGAAATTGTGCTTCGTGCAACATAATTCTGGGTGCCATTTACAAACCAAAAGTGCTAATGACTCCAATACTTTTTGTGGTTGTAGGAGCGGTTGATTGGAGTACACTAAAACAAACCTGACCTCTTTAGGATATTCAGAAGCCAAGTTATAAGCCCACAAAGGTGTAACTGGACTACTTCTTTAAAGTGACACCAGGCCCGGTGACCTTTGGGACATGGTTTGACCCCCTATAGGAATGTGCGATCATCATGAAACGTTCAGATCACTTACAACTCAATAGATTCTACCTTCTTGTAACGTTTCAGCCTGACTGGACCTTGTTTTCACACAAATGGACCCAGAATGATGGGAAATAGTGCTTCGTGCAACATAATTCTGGGTGCCATTTACAAACCATAAGTGCTAATGACTCCATTCCTTTTTGGGGTAATGGGGGCTGTTAATTGGAGTACTCTAAAACAAACCTGACCTCTCTAGGATATTCAAAAGCCAAGTTATAAGCCCAAAAAGGTGTAACTGGAGTACTTCTTTAAATTGACACCAGATCCGGTGACCTTTGGGACATGGTTTGACCCCCTTAGGAAAGTGCAATCATCTTGAAACGTTCAGATCACTTACCACTCAATAGATTCTACCTTCTTGTAACCTTTCAGCCTGATTGGACCTTGTTTTCACACAAATGGACCCAGAATGATGTGAAATTGTGCTTCGTGCAACATAATTCTGGGTACCATTTACAAACCATAAGTGCTAGTGACTCCATTCCTTTTTGTGTTTGTAGGGGCTGTTGATTGGAGTATACTAAAACAAACCTGATCTCTCTAGGACATTCAGAAGCCAAGTTATAAGCCCACAAATGTGTAACTGGACTACTTCTTTAAATTGACACCAGATCCGGTGACCGTTGGGACATGGTTTGACCCCCTATAGGAATGTGCTATCATCATGAAACGTTCAGATCACTTACAACTCAATAGATTCTACCTTCCTGTAACGTTTCAGCCTGATTGGACCTTGTTTTCACACAAATGGACCCAGAATGATGTGAAATTGTGCTTCGTGCAACATAATTCTGGGTGCCATTTACAAACCATAAGTGCTAATGACTCCATTACTTTTTGTGGTTGTAGGGGCGGTTCATTGGAGTACACTAAAACAAACCTGACCTCTTTAGGATATTCAGAAGCCAAGTTATAAGCCCACAAAGGTGTAACTGGACTACTTCTTTAAAGTGACACCAGGCCCGGTGACCTTTGGGACATGGTTTGACCCCCTATAGGAATGTGTGATCATCATGAAACGTTCAGATCACTTACAACTCAATAGATTCTACCTTCTTGTAACGTTTCAGCCTGATTGGACCTTGTTTTCACACAAATGGACCCAGAATGATGTGAAATAGTGCTTCGTGCAACATAATTCTGGGTGCCATTTACAAACCATAAGTGCTAATGACTCCATTCCTTTTTGTGGTTGTAGGGGCTGTTGATTGGAGTACACTAAAACAAACCTGATCTCTCTAGGACATTCAGAAGCCAAGTTATAAGCCCACAAATGTGTAACTGGACTACTTCTTTAAATTGACACCAGATCCGGTGACCTTTGGGACATGGTTTGACCCCCTTAGGAAAGTGCTATCATCATGAAACGTTCAGATCACTTACAACTCAATAGATTCTACCTTCCTGTAACGTTTCAGCCTGATTGGACCTTGTTTTCACACAAATGAACCCAGAATGATGTGAAATTGTGCTTCGTGCAGCATAATTCTGGGTGCCATTTAAAAACCGTAAGTGCTAATGACTCCAGTCCTTTTTGTGGTTGTAGAGGCTGTCGATTGGACTACACTAAAACAAACCTGATCTCTCTAGTAAATTCAGAAGCCAAGTTATAAGCCCACAAATGTGTAACTGGACTACTTCTTTAAATTGACACCAGATCCGGTGACCTTTGGGACATGGTTTGATCCCCTTAGGAAAGTGCTATCATTATGAACCGTTCAGATCACTTAAAACTCAATAGATTCTACCTTCCTGCAACGTTTCAGCCTGATTGGACCTTGTTTTCACACAAATGAACCCAGAAAGATGTGAAATTGTGCTTCGTGCAACATAATTCTGGGTGCCATTTAAAAACCATAAGTGCTAATGACTCCTCTCCTTTTTGGGTTAATGAAGGCTGTTAATTGGAGTACTCTAAAACAAACCTGACCTCTCTAGGATATTCAGAAGCCAAGTTATAAGCCCACAAATTTGTAACTGGACTACTTCTTTAAAGTGACACCAGATCCGGTGACCTTTGGGACATGGTTTGACCCCCAGTAGGAATGTGCGATCATCATGAAACGTTCAGATCACTTACAACTCAATAGATTCTACCTTCCTGTAACGTTTCAGCCTGATTGGACCTTGTTTTCACACAAATGAACCCAGAATGATGTGAAATTGTGCTTCGTGCAACATAATTCTGGGTGCCATTTAAAAACCATAAGTGCTAATGACTCCAGTCCTTTTTGTGGTTTTAGGGGCTGTTGATTGGAGTACACTAAAACAAACCTGATCTCTCTAGTAAATTCAGAAGCCAAGTTATAAGCCCACAAATGTGTAACTGGACTACTTATTTAAATTGACACCAGATCCGGTGACCTTTGGGACATGGTTTGACCCCCTTAGGAAAGTTCTACCATTATGAACCGTTCAGATAACTTACAACTCAATAGATTCTACCTTCCTGTAACGTTTCAGCCTGATTGGACCTTGTTTTCACACAAATGAACCCAGAATGATGTGAAATTGTGCTTCGTGCAACATAATTCTGGGTGCCATTTAAAAACCATAAGTGCTAATGACTCCATTCCTTTTGGGGTTAATGGGGTCTGTTAATTGGAGTACTCTAAAACAAACCTGACCTCTCTAGGATATTCAGAAGCCAAGTTATAAGCCCACAAATGTGTAACTGGACTACTTCTTTAAAGTGACACCAGATCCCCAATAGGAATGTGCGATCATCATGAAACATTCAGATCACTTACAACTCAATAGATTCTACCTTCTTGTAACGTTTCAGCCTGAGAGGACCTTGTTTTCACTCAAAAGGACCCAGAATGATGTGAAATTGTGCTTCGTGCAACATAATTCTGAGTGTCATTTACAAACCATAAGTGCTAATGACTCCATTCCTTTTTGTGGTTGTAGGGGCTGTTGATTGGAGTACATTGAAACACACCTGATCTCTCTAGGAAATTCAGAAGCCAAGTTATAAGCCCACAAATGTGTAACTGGACTACTTCTTTAAAGTGACACGAGGCCCGGTGACCTTTTGGACATGGTTTGACCCCCTATAGGAATGTGCGATAATCATGAAGCGTTCATATCACTTACAACTCAATAGATTCTACCTTCTTGTAACGTTTCAGCCTGATTGGACCTTGTTTTCACACAAATGAACCCAGAATGATGTGAAATTGTGCTTCGTGCAACATAATTATGGGTGCCATTTACAAACCATAAGTGCTAATGACTCCATTACTTTTTGTGGTTGTAGGGGCGGTTGATTGGAGTACTCTAAAACAAACCTGACCTCTTTAGGATATTCAGAAGCCAAGTTAAGAGCCCACAAAGGTGTAACTGGACTACTTCTTTAAAGTGACACCAGGCCCGGTGACCTTTGGGACATGATTTGACCCCCTATAGGAATGTGCGATCATCATGAAACATTCAGATTACTTACAACTCAATAGATTCTACCTTCTTGTAACGTTTCAGCCTGATTGGACCTTGTTTTCACACAAATGGACCCAGAATGATGTGAAATTGTGCTTCGTGCAACATAATTCTGGGTGCCATTTACAAACCATAAGTGCTTATGACTCCATTCCTTTTTGTGGTTGTAGGGGCTGTTGATTGGAGTACACTAAAACAAACCTGATCTCTCTAGGACATTCAGAAGCCAAGTTATAAGCCCACAAATGTGTAACTGGACTACTTCTTTAAATTGACACCAGATCCGGTGACCTTTGGGACATGGTCTGACCCCCTTAGAAAAGTGTTATCATCATGAAACGTTCAGATCACTTACAACTCAATAGATTCTACCTTCCTGTAATGTTTCAGCCTGATTGGACCTTGTTTTCACACAAATGAACCCAGAATGATGTGAAATTGTGCTTCGTGCAACATAATTCTGGGTGCCATTTAAAAACAATAAGTGCTAATGACTCCATTCCTTTTTGGGTTAATGGGGGCTGTTAATTGGAGTACTCTAAAACAAACCTGACCTCTCTAGGATATTCAGAAGCCAAGTTATAAGCCCACAAATGTGTAACAGGACTACTTCTTTAAAGTGACACCAGATCCGGTGACCTTTGGGACATGGTTTGACCCCCAATAGGAATGTGCGATCATCATGAAACGTTCAGATCACTTACAACTCAATAGATTCTACCTTCCTGTAACGTTTCAGCCTGATTGGACCTTGTTTTCACACAAATGGACCCAGAATGATGTGAAATTGTGCATCGTGCAACATAATTCTTGGTGCAATTTACAAACCACAAGTGCTAATGACTCCATTCCTTTTTGTGGTTGTAGGGGCTGTTGATTGGAGTACACTAAAACAAACCTGATCTCTCTAGGACATTCAGAAGCCAAGTTATAAGCCCACAAATGTGTAACTGGACTACTTCTTTAAATTGACACCAGATCCGGTGACCTTTGGGACATGGTTTGACCCCCTTAGGAAAGTGCTATCATCATGAAACGTTCAGATCACTTACAACTCAATAGATTCTACCTTCCTGTAACGTTTCAGCCTGATTGGACCTTGTTTTCACACAAATGAACCCAGAATGATGTGAAATTGTGCTTCGTGCAACATAATTCTGGGTGCCATTTAAAAACAATAAGTGCTAATGACTCCATTCCTTTTTGGGTTAATGGGGGCTGTTAACTGGAGTACTCTAAAACAAACCTGACCTCTCTAGGATATTCAGAAGCCAAGTTATAAGCCCACAAATGTGTAACTGGACTACTTCTTTAAAGTGACACCAGATCCGGTGACCTTTGGGACATGGTTTGACTCCCAATAGGAATGTGCGATCATCATGAAACGTTCAGATCACTTACAGCTCAATAGATTCTACCTTCCTGTAACGTTTCAGCCTGATTGGACCTTGTTTTCACACAAATGGACCCAGAATGATGTGAAATTGTGCTTCGTGCAACATAATTCTGGGTGCCATTTACAAACCATAAGTGCTAATGACTGCATTCCTTTTTGTTTAGTTTTTAGTTTAGTTTATTTGTCATATGCAAGTTAGCACAGGGTCAACATTGCAATGAAACGTGTATGACGAGCAGCGGTCTCTCAGCAACATGATACAGGAGAAAATATAATAAAATATAATAAAATAAAGCAAAAAAAATATAGTAAGGAGCAAAATATTAGAGAGACATGGTAAAAGGGAAAAGATGACTAAATATATATGTGTCAATAAAGAAAATCCTGAAAAGAAATATGACGGGAGGGCAGATGGGATATTGCACAGGAATGAGCTGCAGAAAATTACAGTATTGCACTTTAGATATAAATTACAGTATTGCAGGATATAAATTATGCAGGATATAGATTACAGTGTTGCACTTTGGATATAAATTACAATAACAATAAAGTGAAGTGACCAGTACGGATTAAATATAGTACTTGTGAAGCTGCAGGGTAGCTTCTGAGTCCTGTGTTGTGTGTGTTTAGGTGTTGTGGTTGAGGTGTCGTATGGCTTGATGATAGAAACTGTTTTTAAGTCTTGTAGTCCGAGCAGACAGACTCCTGTAACGTCTGCCAGATGGTAACAGGGAGAACAGCTGATGTGCCGGTTGGCTGTGGTCCTTGATGATGCTGTGTGCTTTCCGGAGGCATCGTTGGAGATAAATGTCCTGAATGGCAGGAAGCCTCATGCCAGTGATGTGCTCTGCTGCTTTCACCACCCTCTGTAGTGATTTACGGCTGCTGGCAGAGCAGCTTCCGTACCACACTGTGATGCAGCTCGTCAGCAAGCTCTCAATTGCACACCTGTAGAAATTTGAGATGAAGCAGGCGCTCACGCCAAACTTCCTCAGCCTCCTCAGGAAGTAAAGCCGCTGGCGAGCTTTCCTGATAGTAGTGTCTGTGTGAAGGGTCCAGGAGAAGTCCTCAGTGATGTTGACTCCAAGGAACTTGAAGCTGCTGACCCTTTCGACCTCGACCCTGTTGATGCGGATGGGTTGGTGTTCCCTGACTGGTCGTTTCCGGTAGTCCACTATCATTTCTCTGGTTTTGCTGATGTTGAGAGTCAGGTTATTTTCCAGGCACCACTCGTACAGTGCCATCACCTCCTCTCTATAGGCCGTCTCATCATCCCCTGTGATGAGGCCTATGATGGTTGTGTCATCCGCAAACTTGATGGTGATGTTGGTCTCATGTTTAGCAACACAGTCGTGTGTGAACAGGGAATATAGGAGGGGGCTAAGCACACAACCCTGGGGCGTACCTGTGTTTAGGATGAGTGATGAGGAAGTGTGCTTACCAACTCTCACCACCTGGGGCCTGTCTGTGAGGAAGTTTAGAATCCAACTGCAGATCGGTGTTCCCAGCCCAAGGTCGACGAGCTTCGTGGCAAATCTTGAGGGGATGATGGTGTTAAATGCCGAGCTGTAGTCGATGAAGAGCATTCTTGCATATGTATTCCCTTTCTCCAGGTGAGTGAGGGCGGTGTGTGTTGCCAGGGTGATGGCATCCTCTGTGGCGCTGTTTGTCCGATAGGCAAACTGAAGAGGATCCAGTGTGTCAGGGAGGGAGGAGCAGATGTGACATTTGACCAGCCGCTCCAGGCACTTCATGATGACGGATGTCAGTGCAACAGGACGGTAGTCATTCAGACAGGAGACCACTGATTTTTTGGGGACAGGAATGATGGTGGATGCTTTGAGGGACGTCGGGACCACTGACTGCCTCAGGGAGAGGTTGAAGATGTTGGTAAACACCTCTGCCAGCTCGTCTGCACACACTCTGAGTAGCCGGGCTGGGATGCCGTCTGGTCCTGGAGCTTTGTGAGGATTGACCTTTTTAAAGGCCCATCTCACAGCTTCTGTTTCCAGAGTTAGAGTTGCAGCCTCACTGTCCTCTCGAGGGTAGAGGATCTCCTCTCTGTTGTCTGCATCAAAACGAGCATAGAAGTTGTTCAGCTCATCTGCGAGAGATGCAGTGGGCTGAACACTGACTGTGCTGACCTTCTTGTAGTCAGTGATGCAGCGCAGTCCATTCCACAGTCGCCTGGTGTCAAAGCTGTGGTAGCCGGACTCCATTTTGTCCCTGTAGTCCTTTCTGGCCTTTTTTATGGACTTTCGGAGGTCATACCTGGCTGCTTTATATGCGTCAGCATCTCCAGAGTTAAAGGCAGAGGTTCGCGCTTTTAGCTTGGCGCGAACGTCTTTATTTACCCAGGGTTTCTGATTTGGGTATATGCGGACAGTGGTTTTTGTGATGATATCATCCATGCACTTCCCAATATATCCAATGACAGAGTCTGTGAGTTCATTGATGTTGCCATCAGCTGCATCCACAAATATCTGCCAGTCAGTTGTCTCAAAGCAGTCCTGCAGGACCTCCTCAGCCTCACTGTCCCATTTGTAAATAACTCTGGAAGCTGGTTTTTCCCGTTTTAGTCTTTGTCTGTATGCAGGCAGCAGCAGAATGGAACAATGGTCTGCCTTACCAAAAGCTGGGCGGGGGAGGGGTTTGTAACACTCTTTGAATGGAGTGTAACAATGGTCCAATGTTTGATCACCTCTTGTGGGGAAGGAGATGTGCTGATAGTATTTGGGGAGAACCTTCTTCATGTTGGCTCTGTTGAAGTCTCCCAGCACAATAAAGGCAGCTTCTGGATTTTTGTTCTCAAGTCCAGTGATGATGTCATACAGTTCGTCCATAGCCGTGGCTTTATCAGCGTGTGGTGGAATGTAAACAGCTGAGAGGAGAACTGAGCTGAACTCCCTCGGGAGGTAAAAAGGCCTGACTTTAACGGTCAGGAGCTCGAGGCTATGAGAGCAGTAAGTTTTTAAGATACACACATCTCTGGCCCACAAGGAGTTAACCATAAAGCACACCCCTCCCCCCCTCTTCTTGCCTGAGTCCTTCGTTCGGTCTCCCCGGTAAACAGTGAATCCATCCGGCGTGATGGCGCAGTCGGGGACGCTGGGCTCCAGCCATGTCTCTGTGAAGGCCAGAACGCAGCAGTTCCTGATGTCTTGCTGGTGTTTAATCCGTGCACGCAGCTCGTCAAGTTTGTTGTCCAGAGACTGGAGATTCGCGAGCAGGATGCTGGGGAGAGGTGGCTTGCTGTTTCTCTGTCGCGTTCGGCACAAAACTCCAGCACGTTTTCCCCTCTTTGTTTTCCCTCGACGTCGTGCGAGTAAACAAAGGATCCCAGGCAGCACAGCGTCCACGGAGTCAAAACCTGCTGTAAAGTCCGAACTGGCTGATGAACGTAGCTCCAGAAGCGCTTGTCTGTCATACCGCGTGTATGATCTCGCCGTGCGCACAGTAATAGAGAGCAGAACAAAATAATTAATAAGATTTTTGCTGAGATGACTGGGAGCTCTCGTCGGTGCTGCCATCCTACGGCGCAACCACTCCTCCTCCTCGCCTTGTGGCGAGTAGGAGGTTGTAGGGGCTGTTGATTGGAGTACACTAAAACAAACCTGACCTCTCTAGGACATTCAGAAGCCAAGTTATAAGCCCACAAAGGTGTAACTGGTCTACTTCTTTAAATTGACACCAGATCCGGTGACCTTTGGGACATGGTTTGACCCCCAATAGGAATGTGCGATCATCATGAAACGTTCAGATCACTTACAACTCAATAGATTCTACCTTCCTGTAACGTTTCAGCCTGATTGGACCTTGTTTTCACACAAATGGACCCAGAATGATGTGAAATTGTGCTTCGTGCAACATAATTCTGGGTGCCATTTACAAACCATAAGTGCTAATGACTCCATTCCTTTTTGTGATTGTAGGGGCTGTTGATTGGAGTACAATAAAACAAACCTGATCTCTCTAGGACATTCAGAAGCCAGGTTATAAGCCCACAAATGTGTAACTGGACTACTTCTTTAAATTGACACCAGATCCGGTGACCTTTGGGACATGGTTTGACCCCCTTAGGAAAGTGCTATCATCATGAAACGTTCAGATCACTTACAACTCAATAGATTCTACCTTCCTGCAACGTTTCAGCCTGATTGGACCTTGTTTTCACACAAATGAACCCAGAATGATGTGAAATTGTGCTTCGTGCAACATAATTCTGGGTGCCATTTAAAAACCATAAGTGCTAATGACTCCATTCCTTTTTGGGGTAATGGGGGCTGTTAATTGGAGTACTCTAAAACAAACCTGACCTCTCTAGGATATTCAAAAGCCAAGTTATAAGCCCACAAAAGTGTAACTGGACTACTTCTTTAAATTGACACCAGATCCGGTGACCGTTGGGACATGGTTTGACCCCCTATAGGAATGTGCTATCATCATGAAACGTTCAGATCACTTACAACTCAATAGATTCTACCTTCTTGTAACGTTTCAGCCTGATTGGACCTTGTTTTCACACAAATGGACCCAGAATGATGTGAAATTGTGCTTCGTGCAACATAATTCTTGGTGCCATTTACAAACCATAAGTGCTAATGACTGCATTCCTTTTTGTGGTTGTAGGGGTTGTTGATTGGAGTACACTAAAACAAACCTGACCTCTTTAGGACATTCAGAAGCCAAGTTATAAGCCCACAAAGGTGTAACTGGACTACTTCTTTAAATTGACACCAGATCCGGTGACCTTTGGGACATGGTTTGACCCCCTTAGGAAAGTGCAATCATCTTGAAACGTTCAGATCACTTACAACTCAATAGATTCTACCTTCTTGTAACCTTTCAGCCTGATTGGACCTTGTTTTCACACAAATGGACCCAGAATGATGTGAAATTGTGCTTCGTGCAACATAATTCTGGGTGCCATTTACAAACCATAAGTGCTAATGACTCCATTCCTTTTTGTGTTTGTAGGGGCTGTTGATTGGAGTATACTAAAACAAACCTGATCTCTCTAGGACATTCAGAAGCCAAGTTATAAGCCCACAAATGTGTAACTGGACTACTTCTTTAAATTGACACCAGATCAGGTGACCGTTGGACATGGTTTGACCCCCTATAGGAATGTGCTATCATCATGAAACGTTCAGATCACTTACAACTCAATAGATTCTACCTTCCTGTAACGTTTCAGCCTGATTGGACCTTGTTTTCACACAAATGGACCCAGAATGATGTGAAATTGTGCTTCGTGCAACATAATTCTGGGTGCCATTTACAAACCAAAAGTGCTAATGACTCCAATACTTTTTGTGGTTGTAGGAGCGGTTGATTGGAGTACACTAAAACAAACCTGACCTCTTTAGGATATTCAGAAGCCAAGTTATAAGCCCACAAAGGTGTAACTGGACTACTTCTTTAAAGTGACACCAGGCCCGGTGACCTTTGGGACATGGTTTGACCCCCTATAGGAATGTGCGATCATCATGAAACGTTCAGATCACTTACAACTCAATAGATTCTACCTTCTTGTAACGTTTCAGCCTGACTGGACCTTGTTTTCACACAAATGGACCCAGAATGATGGGAAATAGTGCTTCGTGCAACATAATTCTGGGTGCCATTTACAAACCATAAGTGCTAATGACTCCATTCCTTTTTGGGGTAATGGGGGCTGTTAATTGGAGTACTCTAAAACAAACCTGACCTCTCTAGGATATTCAAAAGCCAAGTTATAAGCCCAAAAAGGTGTAACTGGAGTACTTCTTTAAATTGACACCAGATCCGGTGACCTTTGGGACATGGTTTGACCCCCTTAGGAAAGTGCAATCATCTTGAAACGTTCAGATCACTTACCACTCAATAGATTCTACCTTCTTGTAACCTTTCAGCCTGATTGGACCTTGTTTTCACACAAATGGACCCAGAATGATGTGAAATTGTGCTTCGTGCAACATAATTCTGGGTACCATTTACAAACCATAAGTGCTAGTGACTCCATTCCTTTTTGTGTTTGTAGGGGCTGTTGATTGGAGTATACTAAAACAAACCTGATCTCTCTAGGACATTCAGAAGCCAAGTTATAAGCCCACAAATGTGTAACTGGACTACTTCTTTAAATTGACACCAGATCCGGTGACCGTTGGGACATGGTTTGACCCCCTATAGGAATGTGCTATCATCATGAAACGTTCAGATCACTTACAACTCAATAGATTCTACCTTCCTGTAACGTTTCAGCCTGATTGGACCTTGTTTTCACACAAATGGACCCAGAATGATGTGAAATTGTGCTTCGTGCAACATAATTCTGGGTGCCATTTACAAACCATAAGTGCTAATGACTCCATTACTTTTTGTGGTTGTAGGGGCGGTTCATTGGAGTACACTAAAACAAACCTGACCTCTTTAGGATATTCAGAAGCCAAGTTATAAGCCCACAAAGGTGTAACTGGACTACTTCTTTAAAGTGACACCAGGCCCGGTGACCTTTGGGACATGGTTTGACCCCCTATAGGAATGTGTGATCATCATGAAACGTTCAGATCACTTACAACTCAATAGATTCTACCTTCTTGTAACGTTTCAGCCTGATTGGACCTTGTTTTCACACAAATGGACCCAGAATGATGTGAAATAGTGCTTCGTGCAACATAATTCTGGGTGCCATTTACAAACCATAAGTGCTAATGACTCCATTCCTTTTTGTGGTTGTAGGGGCTGTTGATTGGAGTACACTAAAACAAACCTGATCTCTCTAGGACATTCAGAAGCCAAGTTATAAGCCCACAAATGTGTAACTGGACTACTTCTTTAAATTGACACCAGATCCGGTGACCTTTGGGACATGGTTTGACCCCCTTAGGAAAGTGCTATCATCATGAAACGTTCAGATCACTTACAACTCAATAGATTCTACCTTCCTGTAACGTTTCAGCCTGATTGGACCTTGTTTTCACACAAATGAACCCAGAATGATGTGAAATTGTGCTTCGTGCAGCATAATTCTGGGTGCCATTTAAAAACCGTAAGTGCTAATGACTCCAGTCCTTTTTGTGGTTGTAGAGGCTGTCGATTGGACTACACTAAAACAAACCTGATCTCTCTAGTAAATTCAGAAGCCAAGTTATAAGCCCACAAATGTGTAACTGGACTACTTCTTTAAATTGACACCAGATCCGGTGACCTTTGGGACATGGTTTGATCCCCTTAGGAAAGTGCTATCATTATGAACCGTTCAGATCACTTAAAACTCAATAGATTCTACCTTCCTGCAACGTTTCAGCCTGATTGGACCTTGTTTTCACACAAATGAACCCAGAAAGATGTGAAATTGTGCTTCGTGCAACATAATTCTGGGTGCCATTTAAAAACCATAAGTGCTAATGACTCCTCTCCTTTTTGGGTTAATGAAGGCTGTTAATTGGAGTACTCTAAAACAAACCTGACCTCTCTAGGATATTCAGAAGCCAAGTTATAAGCCCACAAATTTGTAACTGGACTACTTCTTTAAAGTGACACCAGATCCGGTGACCTTTGGGACATGGTTTGACCCCCAGTAGGAATGTGCGATCATCATGAAACGTTCAGATCACTTACAACTCAATAGATTCTACCTTCTTGTAACGTTTCAGGCTGAGTGTACCTTGTTTTCACACAAAAGGACCCAAAATGATGTGAAATTGTGCTTCGTGCAACATAATTTTGCGCGCCATTTACAAACCATAAGTGCTAATGACTCCATTCCTTTTTGTGGTTGTAGGGGCTGTTGATTGGAGTACACTAAAACAAACCTGATCTCTCTAGGACATTCAGAAGCCAAGTTATAAGCCCACAAATGTGTAACTGGACTACTTCTTTAAATTGACACCAGATCCGGTGACCTTTGGGACATGGTTTGACCCCCTTAGGAAAGTGCTGTCATCATGAAACGTTCAGATCACTTTCAACTCAATAGATTTTGCCTTCCAGTAACGTTTCAGCCTGAATGGACCTTTTTTTCACACAAATGAATCCAGAATGATGTGAAATTGTGCTTCGTGCAACATAATTCTGGGAGCCATTTAAAAACCATAAGTGCTAATGACTCCATTCCTTTTTGTGGTTGTAGGGGCTGTTAATTGGAGTATACTAAAACAAACCTGATCTCTCTAGGACATTCAGAAGCCAAGTTATATGCCCGCAAATGTGTAACTGGACTACTTCTTTAAATTGACACCAGATCCGATGACCTTTGGGACATGGTTTGACCCCCTTAGGAAAGTGTGATCATCTTGAAACGTTCAGATCACTTACAACTCAATAGATTCTACCTTCTTGTAACGTTTCAGCCTGATTGGACCTTGTTTTCACAATGACTCCATTCCTTTTTGTGGTTGTAGGGGCTATTGGCTGGAGTACATTAAAACAAACCTGATCTCTCTAGGACATTCAGAAGCCAAGTTATAAGCCCACAAATGTGTAACTGGACTACTTCTTTAAATTGACACCAGATCCGGTGACTTTTGGGACATGGTTTGACCCCCTTAGGAAAGTGCTATCATCATAAAACGTTCTGATCACTTACAACTCAATAGATTCTACCTTCCTGTAACGTTTCAGCCTGATTGGACCTTGTTTTCACACAAATGAACCCAGAATGATGTGAAATTGTGCTTCGTGCAACATAATTCTGGGTGCCATTTAAAAACCATAAGTGCTAATGACTCCATTCCTTTTTGTGGTAGTAGGGGCTGTTTATTGGAGTATACTAAAACAAACCTGATCTCTCTAGGACATTCAGAAGCCAAGTTATAGCCCACAAATGTGTAACTGGACTAATTCTTTAAATTGACACCAGATCCGGTGACCTTTGGGACATGGTTTGACCCCCTTAGGAAAGTGCGATCATCATGAAACGTTCAGATCACTTACAACTCAAAAAATGCTACCTTCTTGTAAAGTTTCAGCCTGATTGGACCTTGTTTTCACACAAATGGACCCAGAATGATATGAAATTGTGCTTCGTGCAACATAATTCTGGGAGCCATTTAAAAACCATAAGTGCTAATGACTCCATTTCTTTTTGTGGTTGTAGGGGCTGTTAATTGGAGTATACTAAAACAAACCTGATCTCTCTAGGACATTCAGAAGCCAAGTTATAAGCCCGCAAATGTATAACTGGACTACTTCTTCAAATTGACACCAGATCCGATGACCTTTGGGACATGGTTTGACCCCCTTAGGAAAGTGCGATCATCTTGAAATGTTCAGATCACTTACAACTCAATAGATTCTACCTTCTTGTAACGTTTCAGCCTGATTGGACCTTGTTTTCACAATGACTCCATTCCTTTTTGTGGTTGTAGTGGCTATTGGCTGGAGTACATTAAAACAAACCTGATCTCTCTAGGACATTCAGAAGCCAAGTTATAAGCCCACAAATGTGTAACTGGACTACTTCTTTAAATTGACACCAGATCCGGTGACTTTTGGGACATGGTTTGACCCCCTTAGGAAAGTGATATCATCATGAAAAGTTCAGATCACTTACAACTCAATAGATTCTACCTTCCTGTAACGTTTCAGCCTGATTGGACCATGTTTTCACACAAATGAACCCATAATGATGTGAAATTGTGCTTCGTGCAACATAATCCTGGGTGCCATTTAAAAACCATAAGTGCTAATGACTCCATTCCTTTTTGGGTTAATGAACGCTGTTAATTGGAGTACTCTAAAACACACCTGACCTCTCTAGGATATTCAGAAGCCAAGTTATAAGCCCACAAATGTGTAACTGGACTACTTCTTTAAATTGACACAAGATCAGATGACCGTTGGGACATGGTTTGACCCCCTTAGGAAAGTGCGATGATCTTGAAACGTTCAGATCACTTACAACTCAATAGATTCTACCTTCTTGTAACGTTTCAGCCTGATTGGACCTTGTTTTCACAAACAAATGCACCCAGAATGATGTGAAATTGTGCTTCGTGCAACATAATTCTGGGTGCCATTTAAAAACCATAAGTGCTAATGACTCCAGTCCTTTTTGTGGTTGTAGGGGCTGTTGATTGGAGTATACTAAAACAAACCTGATCTCTCTAGGACATTCAGAAGCCAAGTTATAAGCCCACAAATGTGTAACTGGACTACTTCTTTAAATTGACACCAGATCCGGTGACTTTTGGGACATGGTTTGACCCCCTTAGGAAAGTGCTATCATCATGAAACGTTCAGATCACTTACAACTCAATAGATTCTACCTTCCTGTAACGTTTCAGCCTGATTGGACCTTGTTTTCACACAAATGAACGCAGAATGATATGAAATTGTGCTTCGTGCAACATAATTCTGGGTGCCATTTAAAAACCATAAGTGCTAATGACTCCATTCATTTTTGTGGTTGTAGGGGCTGTTTATTGGAGTATACTAAAACAAACCTGATCTCTCTAGGACATTCAGAAGCCAAGTTTTAAGCCCACAAATGTGTAACTGGACTAATTGTTTAAATTGACACCAGATCCGGTGACCTTTGGGACATAATTTGACCCCCTTAGGAAAGTGTGATCATCATGAAACGTTCAGATCACTTACAACTCAATAGATTCTACCTTCTTGTAAAGTTTCAGCATGATAGGACCTTGTTTTCACACAAATGGACCCAGAATGATGTGAAATTGTGCTTCGTGCAACATAATTCTGGGTGCCATTTACAAACCATAAGTGCTAATGACTCCATTCCTTTTTGTGGTTGTAGGGGCTGTTGTTTGGAGTACACTAAAACAAACCTGATCTCTCTAGGGCATTCAGAAGCCAAGTTATAAGCCCACAAATGTGTAACTGGACTACTTCTTTAAATTGACACCAGATCCGGTGACCTTTGGGACATGGTTTGACCCCCTTAGGAAAGTGCTATCATCATGAAACGTTCAGATCACTTACAACTCAATAGATTCTACCTTCCTGTAACGTTTCAGCCTGATTGGACCTTGTTTTCACACAAATGAACCCAGAATGATGTGAAATTGTGCTTCGTGCAACATAATACTGGGTGCCATTTAAAAACCATAAGTGCTAATGACTCCATTCCTTTTTGGGTTAATGAACGCTGTTAATTGGAGTACTCTAAAACAAACCTGACCTCTCTAGGATATTCAGAAGCCAAGTTATAAGCCCACAAATGTGTAACTGGACTACTTCTTTAAATTGACACCAGATCCGATGACCTTTGGGACATGGTTTGACCCCCTTAGGAAAGTGCGATGATCTTGAAACGTTCAGATCACTTACAACTCAATAGATTCTACCTTCTTGTAACGTTTCAGCCTGATTGGACCTTGTTTTCACAAACAAATGCACCCAGAATGATGTGAAATTGTGCTGCGTGCAACATAATTCTGGGTTCCATTTAAAAACCATAAGTGCTAATGACTCCAGTCCTTTTTGTGGTTGTAGGGGCTGTTGATTGGAGTACACTAAAACAAACCTGACCTCTTTAGGATATTCAGAAGCCATGTTATAAGCCCACAAATGTGTAACTGGACTACTTCTTTAAAGTGACACCAGGCCCGGTGACCTTTGGGACAAGGTTTGACCCCCTATAGGAATGTGCGATCATCATGAAACGTTCAGATCACTTACAACTCAATAGATTCTACTTTCCTGTAACGTTTCAGCCTGATTGGACCTTGTTTTCACACAAATGGACCCAGAATGATGTGAAATTGTGCTTCGTGCAACATAATTCTGGGTGCCATTTACAAACCATAAGTGCTAATGACTCCCTTCCTTTTTGTGGTTGTAGGGGCTGTTGATTGGAGTACATTAAAACAAACCTGATCTCTCTAGGAAATTCAGAAGCCAAGTTATAAGCCCACAAATGTGTAACTGGACTACTTCTTTAAATTGACACCAGATCCGGTGACCTTTGGGACATGGTTTGACCCCCTTAGGAAAGTGCTATCATCATGAAATGTTCAGATCACTTACAACTCAATAGATTCTACCTTCCTGTAACGTTTCAGCCTGATTGGACCTTGTTTTCACACAAATGAACCCAGAATGATATGAAATTGTGCTTCGTGCAACATAATTCTGGGAGCCATTTAAAAACCATAAGTGCTAATGACTCCATTCCTTTTTGTGGTTGTAGGGGCTTTTAATTGGAGTATACTAAAACAAACCTGATCTCTCTAGGACATTCAGAAGCCAAGTTATAAGCCCACAAATGTGTAACTGGACTACTTCTTTAAATTCACACCAGATCCGGTGACTTTTGGGACATGGTTTGACCCCCTTAGGAAAGTGCTATCATCATAAAACGTTCAGATCTCTTAAAACTCAATAGATTCTACCTTCCTGTAACGTTTCAGCCTGATTGGACCTTGTTTTCACACAAATGAACCCAGAATGATATGAAATTGTGCTTCGTGCAACATAATTCTGGGTGCCATTTAAAAACCATAAGTGCTAATGACTCCATTCCTTTTTGTGGATGTAGGGGCTGTTGATTGGAGTATACTAAAACAAACCTGATCTCTCTAGGACATTCAGAAGCCAAGTTATAAGCCCACAAATGTGTAACTGGACTACTTCTTTAAATTGACACCAGATCCGGTGGCCATTGGGACATGGTTTGACCCCCTTAGGAAAGTGCAATCATCATGAAACGTTCAGATCACTTACAACTCAATAGATTCTACCTTCCTGTAACGTTTCAGCCTGATTGGACCTTGTTTTCACTAACAAATGAACCCAGAATGATGTGAAATTGTGCTGCGTGCAACATAATTCTGGGTGCCATTTACAAACCATAAGTGCTAATGACTCCATTCCTTTTTGTGTTTGTAGGGGCTGTTGATATGAGTACACTAAAACAAACCTGATCTCTCTAGGACATTCAGAAGCCAAGTTATAAGCCCACAAATGTGTAACTGGACTACTTCTTTAAATTGACACCAGATCCAGTGACCTTTGGGACATGGTTTGACCCCCTTAGGAAAGTGCTATCATCATGAAACGTTCAGATCACTTACAACTCAATAGATTCTATCTTCCTGCAACGTTTCAGCCTGATTGGACCTTGTTTTCACACAAATGAACCCAGAATGATGTGAAATTGTGCTTCGTGCAACATAATTCTGGGTGCCATTTACAAACCGTAAGTGCTAATGACTCCATTCCTTTTTGGGTTAATGGGGGCTGTTAAATGGAGTACTCTTAAACAAACCTGACCTCTCTAGGATATTCAGAAGCCAAGTTATAAGCCCACAAATGTGTAACTGGACTACTTCTTTAAAGTGACACCAGATCCGGTGACCTTTGGGACATGGTTTAACCCCCAATAGGAATGTGCGATCATCATGAAACATTCAGATCACTTACAACTCAATAGATTCTACCTTCTTGTAACGTTTCAGCCTGATTGGACCTTGTTTTCACACAAATGGACCCAGAATGATGTGAAATTGTGCTTCGTGCAAATTAATTCTGGGTGCCATTTAAAAACCATAAGTGCTAATGACTCCATTCCTTTTTGGGTTAATGGGGGCTGTTAATTGGAGTACTCTTAAACAAACCTGACCTCTCTAGGATATTCAGAAGCCAAGTTATAAGCCCACAAATGTGTAACTGGACTACTTCTTTAAAGTGACACCAGATCCGGTGACCTTTGGGACATGGTTTGACCCCCAATAGGAATGTGCGATCATCATGAAACGTTCAGATCACTTACAACTCAATAGATTCTACCTTCTTGTAACGTTTCAGCCTGATTGGACCTTGTTTTTACACAAATGAACCCAGAATGATGTGACATTGTGCTTCTTGCAACATAATTCTGGGTGCCATTTACAAACTATAAGTGCTAATGACTCCCTTCCTTTTTGTGGTTGTAGGGGCTGTTGATTGGAGTACATTAAAACAAACCTGATCTCTCTAGGAAATTCAGAAGCCAAGTTATAAGCCCACAAATGTGTAGCTGGACTACTTCTTTAAATTGACACCAGATCCGGTGACCTTTGGGACATGGTTTGACCCCCTTAGGAAAGTGCTATCATCATGAAACGTTCAGATCACTTACAACTCAATAGATTCTACTTTCCTGTAACGTTTCAGCCTGATTGGACCTTGTTTTCACACAAATGAACCCAGAATGATGTGAAATTGTGCTTCGTGCAACATAATTCTGGGTGCCATTTACAAACCATAAGTGCTAATGACTCCATTCCTTTTTGTGCTTGTAGGGGCTGTTGATTGGAGTACACTAAAACAAACCTGATCTCTCTAGGACATTCAGAAGCCAAGTTATAAGCCCACAAATGCGTAACTGGACTACTTCTTTAAAGAGCAAGTAACGTCTAAATTAACTTTTTTTTGCTGATGAACTGCATAAATGAGTGTCTAATAGTGTTTTAAATGTGTGCATTCTTTATTTTAGCATTTTGGTGCATTTTCTTTAAAAATTAAAAATTCTGTCTAAAAACCACAGTAATGTGCCACCTTCAGCTGAAAACATAGAATTTGAGTCATTTTGAATAAATTTTAGCCAATGGCTAAAGAGTAAAGTACTACGTAAACCAGTAGAGTACTACGTAGCAGCTCCGTGCCAAAGTTATAAAAGCAACGAGCGTCTCGGCCACGCCCTGTGGCGAGTGGGAGTTGGATTTGCAAGCCAGTTTAGGAGGTCAGCGGTAGTTCAGCATTAGCATATAGCATTAGCATATCCTAGTCTTTAGCATATCTTTTAGTGTTATAAATACTTATTTAGTGTTAGATTTGGCTGTTGGATATTGTAGTTTAGTTAGTGTTTGGCTGTTAGTGTAATTGGGAAAGTAATTCGGGTTTAGTGCTCCATATCGTGTTAGTATTGGTGAGTAGGTGTAGTGTAGTATGGTTGTGGTGACTCTGTGGGCATTTTACCCGCGATTCTGCACGTCTCCGTTTGATGAGGGAGGCTGCCCACCATGGCTCTTCTGCGATTTAGATGCAGCCCACCGACTCTGCTCCCCCACCACGGCGGGCTCCAGTCTGAGGTGAGTAAGCTAAATAAGCGTTTTAACATCTTCTAAAGACAATTCCCTACCTAAATGCAAAGTCTGAGAGACGTGGTTCACTTCCTTTAGCTAGTCAGTCGGCAATTCTGCAACAGTGGCTCTAACTAACAGCACTAGTTGACAGACATTATTACAGCGTGAAATCCAGCACAGAGTGACCCAGTTCTGTAAGGAATTCTGTTCAGGAGGTCACATTTCAGGCTCTCCACATCATGTGTGACTGACTTTTACGTTATAACGATCACACACTAAGAATGTTATAAAGCACCTATATAGGAGATTCTTTTATATATTATCTGACTTTATAAACTCCCAACAACAATGTGCTTATATATTTTTTTTCAGGCTAAATCTACCCAAGACACTGGCTGTCAGACTGATTTAGCTGCAAGAATGCACTTGTCCAGGCAGACGTGAAGCCTTACCTGTAGCAAAGGTGAATTATTTTTAATAATCTTCTATGTAAACATTTTATTATTACCTTCTAGTTTTAATTTGTTTTACAGATTATTGTTACACGTGATTTTATGCTCTTTTAAACATTTATAAATGTGCTGCTTCTTTGTTTTTACATAGCCAGCCAGAATGGAGTTCACAGCCGCAGTGTGTCTGGTGTCCCACGGGGACCATGATGAAAATTCATCTTCCAGAAGGTCCCAGAGCAGCGGCCGCACACCCTGAAAAGACCAAGGTGTGAGGTGTCTGCTGTTGATTCCAGCTTCCACCTCAGTGACAGTGCAAGCTCAGTGAACTGTTCAAGGTAAAAAAAAAATTAAAACATTTCAGAATTTTTAAGATATTAACAATTAAATAAGTATGTGATTACATCATGACGGAGGCTACTGATTCTGCCCCCGTGACACTTGGTGGTGACGTGTGAGCTGATTCACATGGAAAAAAAGTTTTACATTAAATATTTTGTTTTTGCTATCAAAAGTAAATTAACTAATAACCTGCATTATTGCAGGACACTCAGCAAAATATGGACTCTACAACATGAGGCAGGCACACGTTAATAACTCTATATTAGCACATAAGGTGAGCAACACCACATATAGTACACTGTCCTGAATTTGTTTTCTTTCTGCATCTCATTAGCCTGGCTGATCACCCGATAACTCCTGTCATCTGGTTATGACAGCATGAGGATGTCCTCACACACCTGTAACCTATCAGCTCATCTGGCAGAATAGAGAGAGAAGAGACAACACCAAATCTCCTGTTCCTGGAAAGCCCTCAGCCATCCTTCGATGACTGAGAACCTTCATCAGCTCTGTCTCCTGTCTGCCTACAATTATTATAATAAATATTGTGTTTGACAAGTTTTTTTGTGCTGCCAAATATCTCATATAGATTCCAGTTTTGATATTTCAATGGATATTTATAAATAACATTAATTGAATTATCACATTGCATGTTTAACTAGCCCTATTGTGATGATTTAAACTAGCACCTCACTGTTAAAAGCTCATTTTAATTTCAAGCATGTTTAAGTATTTATGGACATGAAAAAAAACAGGAAATATATAAATTGAGATTTATTTAATTAATATAACAAATAAGGGGGAAAGAGTCATTGAAAGGCACATTCTTCTGGAAGCTCCTGATCCTGACGACACCAGCAGAGGAGACCAGCTGCAGACACCAGAGACCAGCTGCAGACACCAGAGGACCTAGAACCAAGAGAGCAGCTGTTATTAGTAAACAAATAAATCAGGGCAGTTTTAGTGAGCTGAACACATTAAAGAATAATTTTCTCATGGGGTATTTTCATAACTTTATGCAGCAGACTAACTTGAGCCCAGGGCTACCGGAGAGCTGCTATCCAGCACGTTTCAGTGGATTTTCCAGCTTTAACAGGTTAGATTAACTGTTAAGCAGCTCAGCTATTTGTTGCTGATTAAAACCAGGTGTGCTGAAGCAGATAAACCTCTAAAACATGCTGAATACTAGCTCTCTAGGGCCGTGGAGACAAACCCTGCAGCTAATCTGATGCTATGGCTAATGGCTACTTACATTCAGAGGTGGTTCTGTTGGGTCAGTTCTGGGAGTTACAGGCAACTCACAAGCTCAAAAAATTAAGGCTCAGGTCCGCTTGTCTCCTCCAAATACACTTGGTCCCTTTCTTCTCAAGTGTCTGGGTAAGGAGGGGGAGAAACGTCCTCCATTTCTAATAACTGCATAGAGTGAAGGGAGCTAGCATAGTCTAGTTAGCCGTCGTCTTCGTCACTGCCGCGGCTCCGCCCTCTCCGTCCTCCAGGCAACGCCTACTAATGTTGCATTTTTTAAAATTGATACGTGGGTGGAGAAGGTCTCCGAGGCTGAATTGACCCGCTCTTTAAATTGCCACCAGATCCGGTGACCTTTGGGACATGGTTTGACCCCCTTAGGAAAGTGCTATCATCATGAAACGTTTAGATCACTTACAACTCAATAGCTTCTACCTTCCTGTAACGTTTCAGCCTGATTGGACCTTGTTTTCACACAAATGAACCCAGAAAGATGTGAAATTGTGCTTCGTGCAACATAATTCTGGGTGCCATTTAAAAACCATAAGTGCTAATGACTCCATTCCTTTTTGGGTTAATGGGGGCTGTTAATTGGAGTACTCTAAAACAAACCTGACCTCTCTAGGATATTCAGAAGCCAAGTTATAAGCCCACAAATGTGTAACTGGACTAGTCCTTTAAAGTGACACCAGGCCCGGTGACCTTTGGGACATGGTTTGACCCCTATAGGAATGTGCGATCATCATGAAAGGTTCAGATCACTTACAACTCAATAGATTCTACCTTCTTGTAACGTTTCAGCCTGATTGGACCTTGTTTTCACACAAATGGACCCAGAATGATGTGAAATTGTGCTTCGTGCAACATAATTCTGGGTGCCATTTACAAACCATAAGCGCTAATGACTCCATTACTTTTTGTGGTTGTAGGGGCTGTTGACTGGAGTACATTAAAACAAACCTGATCTCTCTAGGACATTCAGAAGCCAAGTTATAAGCCCACAAATGTGTAACTGGACTACTTCTTTAAATTGACACCAGATCTGGTGACCTTTGGGACATGGTTTGACCCCCTTAGGAAAGGGCGATCATCTTGAAACGTTCAGATCCCTTACAACTCAATAGATTCTACCTTCTTGTAACGTTTCAGCCTGATTGGACCTTGTTTTCACACAAATGGACCCAGAATGATGTGAAATTGTGCTTCGTGCAACATAATTCTGGGTGCCATTTACAAACCATAAGTGCTAATGACTCCATTCCTTTTTGTGCTTGCAGGGGCTGTTGATTGGAGTACACTAAAACAAACCTGACCTCTCTAGGACATTCAGAAGCCAAGTTATAAGCCCACAAAGGTGTAACTGGACTACTTTAAAGTGACACCAGGCCCGGTGACCTTTGGGACATGGTTTGACCCACTATAGGATTGTGCGATCATCTTGAAACGTTCAGATCACTTACAACTCAATAGATTCTACCTTCTTGTAACGTTTCAGCCTGATTGGACCTTGTTTTCACACAAATGGACCCAGAATGATGTGAAATTGTGCTTCGTGCAACATAATTCTGGGTGCCATTTACAAACCATAAGTGCTAATGACTCCATTCCTTTTTGTGGTGGTAGGGGCTGTTGGTTGGAGTACATTAAAACAAACCTGATCTCTCTAGGACATTCAGAAGCCAAGTTATAAGCCCACAAATGTGTAACTGGACTACTTCTTTAAATTGACACCAGATCCGGTGACCTTTGGGACATGGTTTGACCCCCTTAGGAAAGTGCTATCATCATGAAACGTTCAGATCACTTACAACTCAATAGATTCTACCTTCCTGTCACGTTTCAGCCTGATTGGACCTTGTTTTCACACAAATGGACCCAGAATGATGTGAAATTGTGCTTCGTGCAACATAATTCTGGGTGCCATTTACAAACCATAAGTGCTAATGACTCCATTCCTTTTTGTGGTTGTAGGGGCTGTTGATTGGAGTACATTAAAACAAACCTGATCTCTCTAGGACATTCAGAAGCCAAGTTATAAGCCCACAAATGTGTAACTGGACTACTACTTTAAATTGACACCAGATCCGGTGACCTTTGGGACATGGTTTGACCCCCTTAGGAAAGTGCGATCATCTTGAAACGTTCAGATCACTTACAACTCAATAGATTCTACCTTCTTGTAACGTTTCAGCCTGATTGGACCTTGTTTTCAGACAAATGGACCCAGAGTGATGAGAAATTGTGCTTCGTGCAACATAATTCTGGGAGCCATTTAAAAACCATAAGTGCTAATGACTCCATTCCTTTTTGTGGTTGTAGGGGCTGTTGATTGGAGTATACTAAAACAAACCTGATCTCTCTAGGACATTCAGAAGCCAAGTTATAAGCCCACAAATGTGTAACTGGACTACTTCTTTAAATTGACACCAGATCTGGTGACCTTTGGGACATGGTTTGACCCCCTTAGGAAAGGGCGATCATCTTGAAACGTTCAGATCACTTACAACTCAATAGATTCTACCTTCTTGTAACGTTTCAGCCTGATTGGACCTTGTTTTCACACAAATGGACCCAGAATGATGTGAAATTGTGCTTTGTGCAACATAATTCTGGGTGCCATTTACAAACCATAAGTGCTAATGACTCCATTCCTTTTTGTGCTTGTAGGGGCTGTTGATTGGAGTACACTAAAACAAACCTGACCTCTCTAGGACATTCAGAAGCCAAGTTATAAGCCCACAAAGGTGTAACTGGACTACTTCTTTAAAGTGACACCAGACCCCGGTGACCTTGGGGACATGGTTTGACCCCATTAGGAAAGCGCTATCATCATGAAACGTTCAGATCACTTACAACTCAATAGATTCTACCTTCCTGTAACGTTTCAGCCTGATTGGACCTTGTTTTAACACAAATGAACCCAGAATGATGTGAAATTGTGCTTCGTGCAACATAATTCTGGGTGCCATTTACAAACCATAAGTGCTAATGACTCCATTCCTTTTTGTGGTTGTAGGGGCTGTTTATTGGAGTACACTAAAACAAACCTGACCTCACTAGGACATTCATAAGCCAAGTTATAAGCCCACAAATGTGTAACTGGACTACTTCTTTAAATTGACACCAGATCCGGTGACCTTTGGGACATGGTTTGACCCCCTTAGGAAAGTGCTATCATCATGAAACGTTCAGATCACTTACAACTCAATATATTCTACCTTCCTGTAACGTTTCAGCCTGATTGGACCTTGTTTTCACACAAATGAACCCAGAATGATGTGAAATTGTGCTTCGTGCAACATAATTCTGGATGCCATTTAAAAACCATAAGTGCTAATGACTCCATTCCTTTTTGGGGTTGTAGGGGTTGTTAATTGGAGTACTCTAAACCAAACCTGATCTCTCTAGGACATTCAGAAGCCAAGTTATAAGCCCACAAATGTGTAACTGGACTACTTCTTTAAATTGACACGAGATCTGGTGAACTCTGGGACATGGTTTGACCCCCTTAGGAAAGTGCTATCATCATGAAACGTTCAGATCACTTACAACTCAATAGATTCTACCTTCCTGTAACGTTTCAGCCTGATTGGACCTTGTTTTCACACAAATGAACCCAGAATGATGTGAAATTGTGCTTTGTGCAACATAATTCTGGGTGCGATTTAAAAACCATAAGTGCTAATGACTCCATTCCTTTTTGGGTTAATGGGGGCTGTTAACTGGAGTACTCTAAAACAAACCTGACCTCTCTAGGATATTCAGAAGCCAAGTTATAAGCCCACAAATGTGTAACTGGACTACTTCTTTAAAGTGACACCAGGCCCGGTGACCTTTGGGACATGGTTTGACCCCCTATAGGAATGTGCGGTCATCATGAAACGTTCAGATCACTTACAACTCAAAAGATTCTACCTTCTTGTAACGTTTCAGCCTGATTGGACCTTGTTTTCACACAAATGGACCCAGAATGATGTGAAATTGTGCTTCGCGCAACATAATTCTGGGTGCCATTTACAAACCATAAGTGCTAATGACTCCATTCCTTTTTGTGGTTGTAGGGGCTGTTGATTGGAGTACATTAAAACAAACCTGATCTCTCTAGGACATTCAGAAGCCAAGTTATAAGCCCACAAATGTGTAACTGGACAACTTCTTTAAATTGACACCAGATCCGGTGACCTTTGGGACATGGTTTGACCCCCTTAGGAAAGTGCGATCATCTTGAAACGTTCAGATCACTTACAACTCAATAGATTCTACCTTCTTGTAACGTTTCAGCCTGATTGGACCTTGTTTTCACACAAAAGGACCCAGAATGATGTGAAATTGTGCTTCGTGCAAATTAATTCTGGGTGCCATTTAAAAACCATAAGTGCTAATGACTCCATTCCTTTTTGGGTTAATGGGGGCTGTTAATTGGAGTACTCTTAAACAAACCTGACCTCTCAAGGATATTCAGAAGCCAAGTTATAAGCCCACAAATGTGTAACTGGACTACTTCTTTAAAGTGACACCAGATCCGGTGACCTTTGGGACATGGTTTGACCCCCAATAGGAATGTGCGATCATCATGAAACGTTCAGATCACTTACAACTCAATAGATTCTACCTTCTTGTAACGTTTCAGCCTGATTGGACCTTGTTTTTACACAAATGAACCCAGAATGATGTGACATTGTGCTTCGTGCAACATAATTCTGGGTGCCATTTACAAACCATAAGTGCTAATGACTCCCTTCCTTTTTGTGGTTGTAGGGGCTGTTGATTGGAGTACATTAAAACAAACCTGATCTCTCTAGGAAATTCAGAAGCCAAGTTATAAGCCCACAAATGTGTAGCTGGACTACTTCTTTAAATTGACACCAGATCCGGTGACCTTTGGGACATGGTTTGACCCCCTTAGGAAAGTGCTATCATCATGAAACGTTCAGATCACTTACAACTCAATAGATTCTACTTTCCTGTAACGTTTCAGCCTGATTGGACCTTGTTTTCACACAAATGAACCCAGAATGATGTGAAATTGTGCTTCGTGCAACATAATTCTGGGTGCCATTTACAAACCATAAGTGCTAATGACTCCATTCCTTTTTGTGCTTGTAGGGGCTGTTGATTGGAGTACACTAAAACAAACCTGATCTCTCTAGGACATTCAGAAGCCAAGTTATAAGCCCACAAATGCGTAACTGGACTACTTCTTTAAAGAGCAAGTAACGTCTAAATTAACTTTTTTTTGCTGATGAACTGCATAAATGAGTGTCTAATAGTGTTTTAAATGTGTGCATTCTTTATTTTAGCATTTTGGTGCATTTTCTTTAAAAATTAAAAATTCTGTCTAAAAACCACAGTAATGTGCCACCTTCAGCTGAAAACATAGAATTTGAGTCATTTTGAATAAATTTTAGCCAATGGCTAAAGAGTAAAGTACTACGTAAACCAGTAGAGTACTACGTAGCAGCTCCGTGCCAAAGTTATAAAAGCAACGAGCGTCTCGGCCACGCCCTGTGGCGAGTGGGAGTTGGATTTGCAAGCCAGTTTAGGAGGTCAGCGGTAGTTCAGCATTAGCATATAGCATTAGCATATCCTAGTCTTTAGCATATCTTTTAGTGTTATAAATACTTATTTAGTGTTAGATTTGGCTGTTGGATATTGTAGTTTAGTTAGTGTTTGGCTGTTAGTGTAATTGGGAAAGTAATTCGGGTTTAGTGCTCCATATCGTGTTAGTATTGGTGAGTAGGTGTAGTGTAGTATGGTTGCGGTGACTCTGTGGGCATTTTACCCGCGATTCTGCACGTCTCCGTTTGATGAGGGAGGCTGCCCACCATGGCTCTTCCGCGATTTAGATGCAGCCCACCGACTCTGCTCCCCCACCACGGCGGGCTCCAGTCTGAGGTGAGTAAGCTAAATAAGCGTTTTAACATCTTCTTAAGACAATTCCCTACCTAAATGCAAAGTCTGAGAGACGTGGTTCACTTCCTTTAGCTAGTCAGTCGGCAATTCTGCAACAGTGGCTCTAACTAACAGCACTAGTTGACAGACATTATTACAGCGTGAAATCCAGCACAGAGTGACCCAGTTCTGTAAGGAATTCTGTTCAGGAGGTCACATTTCAGGCTCTCCACATCATGTGTGACTGACTTTTACGTTATAACGATCACACACTAAGAATGTTATAAAGCACCTATATAGGAGATTCTTTTATATATTATCTGACTTTATAAACTCCCAACAACAATGTGCTTATATATTTTTTTTCAGGCTAAATCTACCCAAGACACTGGCTGTCAGACTGATTTAGCTGCAAGAATGCACTTGTCCAGGCAGACGTGAAGCCTTACCTGTAGCAAAGGTGAATTATTTTTAATAATCTTCTATGTAAACATTTTATTATTACCTTCTAGTTTTAATTTGTTTTACAGATTATTGTTACACGTGATTTTATGCTCTTTTAAACATTTATAAATGTGCTGCTTCTTTGTTTTTACATAGCCAGCCAGAATGGAGTTCACAGCCGCAGTGTGTCTGGTGTCCCACGGGGACCATGATGAAAATTCATCTTCCAGAAGGTCCCAGAGCAGCGGCCGCACACCCTGAAAAGACCAAGGTGTGAGGTGTCTGCTGTTGATTCCAGCTTCCACCTCAGTGACAGTGCAAGCTCAGTGAACTGTTCAAGGTAAAAAAAAAATTAAAACATTTCAGAATTTTTAAGATATTAACAATTAAATAAGTATGTGATTACATCATGACGGAGGCTACTGATTCTGCCCCCGTGACACTTGGTGGTGACGTGTGAGCTGATTCACATGGAAAAAAAGTTTTACATTAAATATTTTGTTTTTGCTATCAAAAGTAAATTAACTAATAACCTGCATTATTGCAGGACACTCAGCAAAATATGGACTCTACAACATGAGGCAGGCACACGTTAATAACTCTATATTAGCACATAAGGTGAGCAACACCACATATAGTACACTGTCCTGAATTTGTTTTCTTTCTGCATCTCATTAGCCTGGCTGATCACCCGATAACTCCTGTCATCTGGTTATGACAGCATGAGGATGTCCTCACACACCTGTAACCTATCAGCTCATCTGGCAGAATAGAGAGAGAAGAGACAACACCAAATCTCCTGTTCCTGGAAAGCCCTCAGCCATCCTTCGATGACTGAGAACCTCCATCAGCTCTGTCTCCTGTCTGCCTACAATTATTATAATAAATATTGTGTTTGACAAGTTTTTTTGTGCTGCCAAATATCTCATATAGATTCCAGTTTTGATATTTCAATGGATATTTATAAATAACATTAATTGAATTATCACATTGCATGTTTAACTAGCCCTATTGTGATGATTTAAACTAGCACCTCACTGTTAAAAGCTCATTTTAATTTCAAGCATGTTTAAGTATTTATGGACATGAAAAAAAAACAGGAAATATATAAATTGAGATTTATTTAAATAATATAACAAATAAGGGGGAAAGAGTCATTGAAAGGCACATTCTTCTGGAAGCTCCTGATCCTGACGACACCAGCAGAGGAGACCAGCTGCAGACACCAGAGACCAGCTGCAGACACCAGAGGACCTAGAACCAAGAGAGCAGCTGTTATTAGTAAACAAATAAATCAGGGCAGTTTTAGTGAGCTGAACACATTAAAGAATAATTTTCTCATGGGGTATTTTCATAACTTTATGCAGCAGACTAACTTGAGCCCAGGGCTACCGGAGAGCTGCTATCCAGCACGTTTCAGTGGATTTTCCAGCTTTAACAGGTTAGATTAACTGTTAAGCAGCTCAGCTATTTGTTGCTGATTAAAACCAGGTGTGCTGAAGCAGATAAACCTCTAAAACATGCTGAATACTAGCTCTCTAGGGCCGTGGAGACAAACCCTGCAGCTAATCTGATGCTATGGCTAATGGCTACTTACATTCAGAGGTGGTTCTGTTGGGTCAGTTCTGGGAGTTACAGGCAACTCACAAGCTCAAAAAATTAAGGCTCAGGTCCGCTTGTCTCCTCCAAATACACTTGGTCCCTTTCTTCTCAAGTGTCTGGGTAAGGAGGGGGAGAAACGTCCTCCATTTCTAATAACTGCATAGAGTGAAGGGAGCTAGCATCGTCTAGTTAGCCGTCGTCTTCGTCACTGCCGCGGCTCCGCCCTCTCCGTCCTCCAGGCAACGCCTACTAATGTTGCATTTTTTAAAATTGATACGTGGGTGGAGAAGGTCTCCGAGGCTGAATTGACCCGCTCTTTAAATTGCCACCAGATCCGGTGACCTTTGGGACATGGTTTGACCCCCTTAGGAAAGTGCTATCATCATGAAACGTTCAGATCACTTACAACTCAATAGCTTCTACCTTCCTGTAACGTTTCAGCCTGATTGGACCTTGTTTTCACACAAATGAACCCAGAAAGATGTGAAATTGTGCTTCGTGCAACATAATTCTGGGTGCCATTTAAAAACCATAAGTGCTAATGACTCCATTCCTTTTTGGGTTAATGGGGGCTGTTAATTGGAGTACTCTAAAACAAACCTGACCTCTCTAGGATATTCAGAAGCCAAGTTATAAGCCCACAAATGTGTAACTGGACTAGTCCTTTAAAGTGACACCAGGCCCGGTGACCTTTGGGACATGGTTTGACCCCTATAGGAATGTGCGATCATCATGAAAGGTTCAGATCACTTACAACTCAATAGATTCTACCTTCTTGTAACGTTTCAGCCTGATTGGACCTTGTTTTCACACAAATGGACCCAGAATGATGTGAAATTGTGCTTCGTGCAACATAATTCTGGGTGCCATTTACAAACCATAAGCGCTAATGACTCCATTCCTTTTTGTGGTTGTAGGGGCTGTTGACTGGTGTACATTAAAACAAACCTGATCTCTCTAGGACATTCAGAAGCCAAGTTATAAGCCCACAAATGTGTAACTGGACTACTTCTTTAAATTGACACCAGATCTGGTGACCTTTGGGACATGGTTTGACCCCCTTAGGAAAGGGCGATCATCTTGAAACGTTCAGATCCCTTACAACTCAATAGATTCTACCTTCTTGTAACGTTTCAGCCTGATTGGACCTTGTTTTCACACAAATGGACCCAGAATGATGTGAAATTGTGCTTCGTGCAACATAATTCTGGGTGCCATTTACAAACCATAAGTGCTAATGACTCCATTCCTTTTTGTGATTGTAGGGGCTGTTGATTGGAGTACAATAAAACAAACCTGATCTCTCTAGGACATTCAGAAGCCAAGTTATAAGCCCACAAAGGTGTAACTGGACTACTTTAAAGTGACACCAGGCCCGGTGACCTTTGGGACATGGTTTGACCCACTATAGGATTGTGCGATCATCTTGAAACGTTCAGATCACTTACAACTCAATAGATTCTACCTTCTTGTAACGTTTCAGCCTGATTGGTCCTTGTTTTCACACAAATGGACCCAGAATGATGTGAAATTGTGCTTCGTGCAACATAATTCTGGGTGCCATTTACAAACCATAAGTGCTAATGACTCCATTCCTTTTTGTGGTGGTAGGGGCTGTTGGTTGGAGTACATTAAAACAAACCTGATCTCTCTAGGACATTCAGAAGCCAAGTTATAAGCCCACAAATGTGTAACTGGACTACTTCTTTAAATTGACACCAGATCCGGTGACCTTTGGGACATGGTTTGACCCCCTTAGGAAAGTGCTATCATCATGAAACGTTCAGATCACTTACAACTCAATAGATTCTACCTTCCTGTAACGTTTCAGCCTGATTGGACCTTGTTTTCACACAAATGGACCCAGAATGATGTGAAATTGTGCTTCATGCAACATAATTCTGGGTGCCATTTACAAACCATAAGTGCTAATGACTCCATTCCTTTTTGTGGTTGTAGGGGCTGTTGATTGGAGTACATTAAAACAAACCTGATCTCTCTAGGACATTCAGAAGCCAAGTTATAAGCCCACAAATGTGTAACTGGACTACTTCTTTAAATTGACACCAGATCCGGTGACCTTTGGGACATGGTTTGACCCCCTTAGGAAAGTGCGATCATCTTGAAACGTTCAGATCACTTACAACTCAATAGATTCTACCTTCTTGTAACGTTTCAGCCTGATTGGACCTTGTTTTCAGACAAATGGACCCAGAGTGATGAGAAATTGTGCTTCGTGCAACATAATTCTGGGTGCCATTTAAAAACCATAAGTGCTAATGACTCCATTCCTTTTTCTGGTTGTAGGGGCTGTTGATTGGAGTATACTAAAACAAACCTGATCTCTCTAGGACATTCAGAAGCCAAGTTATAAGCCCACAAATGTGTAACTGGACTACTTCTTTAAATTGACACCAGATCTGGTGACCTTTGGGACATGGTTTGACCCCCTTAGGAAAGGGCGATCATCTTGAAACGTTCAGATCACTTACAACTCAATAGATTCTACATTCTTGTAACGTTTCAGCCTGATTGGACCTTGTTTTCACACAAATGGACCCATAATGATGTGAAATTGTGCTTTGTGCAACATAATTCTGGGTGCCATTTACAAACCATAAGTGCTAATGACTCCATTCCTTTTTGTGCTTATAGGGGCTGTTGATTGGAGTACACTAAAACAAACCTGACCTCTCTAGGACATTCAGAAGCCAAGTTATAAGCCCACAAAGGTGTAACTGGACTACTTCTTTAAAGTGACACCAGGCCCGGTGACCTTTGGGACATGGTTTGACCCCCTATAGGGTTGTGCGATCATCTTGAAACGTTCAGATCACTTACAATTCAATAGATTCTAACTTCTTGTAACGTTTCAGCCTGATTGGACCTTGTTTTCACACAGATGGACCCAGAATGATGTGAAATTGTGCTTCGTGCAACATAATTCTGGGTGCCATTTACAAACCATAAGTGCTAATGACTCCATTCCTTTTTGTGGTTGTAGGGGCTGTTGGTTGAAGTACATTAAAACAAACCTGATCTCTCTAGGACATTCAGAAGCCAAGTTATAAGCCCACAAATGTGTAACTGGACTACTTCTTTAAATTGACACCAGATCCGGTGACCTTTGGGACATGGTTTGACCCCCTTAGGAAAGTGCTATCATCATGAAACGTTCAGTTCACTTATAACTCAATAGATTCTACCTTCCTGTAACGTTTTAGCCTGATTGGACCTTGTTTTCACACAAATGAACCCAGAATGATGTGAAATTGTGCTTCGTGCAACATAATTCTGGGAGCCATTTAAAAACCATAAGTGCTAATGACTCCATTCCTTTTTGTGATTGTAGGGGCTGGTAATTGGAGTATACTAAAACAAACCTGATCTCTCTAGGACATTCAGAAGCCAAGTTATAAGCCCACAAATGTGTAACTGGACTACTTCTTTAAATTGACACCAGATCCGGTAACCTTTGGGACATGGTTTGACACCCTTAGGAAAGTGCTATCATCAGGAAACTTTCAGATCACTTACAACTCTATAGATTCTACCTTCTTGTAGCGTTTCAGCGTTATTGGACCTTGTTTTCACACAAATGAACCCAGAATGATGTGAAATTGTGCTTTGTGCAACATAATTCTGGTTGCCATTTACAAACCATAAGTGCTAATGACTCCATTCCTTTTTGTGGTTGTAGGGGCTGTTGATTGGAGCACATTAAAACAAACCTGATCTCTCTAGGACATTCAGAAGCCATGTTATAAGCCCACAAATGTGTAACTGGACTACTTCTTTAAAGTGACACCAGGCCCGGTGACCTTTGGGACATGGTTTGACCCCCTATAGGAATGTGCGATCATCATGAAACGTTCAGATCACTTACAACTCAATAGATTCTACCTTCTTGTAACGTTTCAGCCTGATTGGACCTTGTTTTCACACAAATGGACCCAGAATGATGTGAAATTGTGCTTCGTGCAACATAATTCTGGGTGCCATTTACAAACCATAAGTGCTAATGACTCCATTCCTTTTTGTGGTTGTAGGGGCTGTTGATTGGAGTACACTAAAACAAACCTGATCTCTCTAGGACATTCAGAAGCCAAGTTATAAGCCCACAAATGTGTAACTGGACTACTTCTTTAAATTGACACCAGATCCGGTGACCTTTGGGACATGGTTTGACCCCCTTAGGAAAGTGCTATCATCATGAAACGTTCAGATCACTTACAACTCAATAGATTCTACCTTCCTGTAACGTTTCAGCCTGATTGGACCTTGTTTTCACACAAATGAACCCAGAATGATGTGAAATTGTGCTTCGTGCAACATAATTCTGGGTGCCATTTACAAACCATAAGTGCTAATGACTCCATTCCTGTTTGGGTTAATGGGGGCTGTTAATTGGAGTACTCTTAAACAAACCTGACCTCTCTAGGATATTCAGAAGCCAAGTTATAAGCCCACAAATGTGTAACTGGACTACTTCTTTAAAGTGACACCAGATCCGGTGACCTTTGGGACATGGTTTGACCCCCAATAGGAATGTGCGATCATCATGAAACATTCAGATCACTTACAACTCAATAGATTCTACCTTCTTGTAACGTTTCAGCCTGATTGGACCTTGTTTTCACACAAATGGACCCAGAATGATGTGAAATTGTGCTTCGTGCAACATAATTCTGGGTGCCATTTACAAACCATAAGTGCTAATGACTCCCTTCCTTTTTGTGGTTGTAGGGGCTGTTGATTGGAGTACATTAAAACAAACCTGATCTCTCTAGGAAATTCAGAAGCCAAGTTATAAGCCCACAAATGTGTAACTGGACTACTTCTTCAAATTGACACCAGATCCGGTGACCTTTGGGACATGGTTTGACCCCCTTAGGAAAGTGCTATCATCATGAAATGTTCAGATCACTTACAACTCAATAGATTCTACCTTCCTGTAACGTTTCAGCCTGATTGGACCTTGTTTTCACACAAATGAACCCAGAATGATATGAAATTGTGCTTCGTGCAACATAATTCTGGGAGCCATTTAAAAACCATAAGTGCTAATGACTCCATTCCTTTTTGTGGTTGTAGGGGCTTTTAATTGGAGTATACTAAAACAAACCTCATCTCTCTAGGACATTCAGAAGCCAAGTTATAAGCCCACAAATGTGTAACTGGACTACTTCTTTAAAGTGACACCAGGCCCGGTGACCTTTGGGACATGGTTTCACCCCCTATAGGAATGTGCGATCATCATGAAACGTTCAGATCACTTACAACTCAATAGATTCTACCTTCCTGTAACGTTTCAGCCTGATTGGACCTTGTTTTCACACAAATGAACCCAGAATGATGTGAAAATGTGCTCCGTGCAACATAATTCTGGGTGCCATTTAAAAACCATAAGTGCTAATGACTCCATTCCTTTTGGGGTTAATGGGGGCTGTTAATTGGAGTACTCTAAAAAAACCTGACCTCTCTAGGATATTCGGAAGCCAAGTTATAAGCCCACAAATGTGTAACTGGACTACTTCTTTAAATTGACACCAGATCCGATGACCTTTGGGACATGGTTTGACCCCCTTAGGAAAGTGCGATGATCTTGAAACGTTCAGATCACTTACAACTCAATAGATTCTACCTACTTGTAACGTTTCAGCCTGATTGGACCTTGTTTTCACAATGACTCCATTCCTTTTTGTGGTTGTAGGGGCTGTTGGCTGGAGTACATTAAAACAAACCTGATCTCTCTAGGACATTCAGAAGCCAAATTATAAGCCCACAAATGTGTAACTGGACTACTTCTTTAAATTCACACCAGATCCGGTGACTTTTGGGACATGGTTTGACCCCCTTAGGAAAGTGCTATCATCATAAAACGTTCAGATCTCTTAAAACTCAATAGATTCTACCTTCCTGTAACGTTTCAGCCTGATTGGACCTTGTTTTCACACAAATGAACCCAGAATGATATGAAATTGTGCTTCGTGCAACATAATTCTGGGTGCCATTTAAAAACCATAAGTGCTAATGACTCCATTCCTTTTTGTGGATGTAGGGGCTGTTGATTGGAGTATACTAAAACAAACCTGATCTCTCTAGGACATTCAGAAGCCAAGTTATAAGCCCACAAATGTGTAACTGGACTACTTCTTTAAATTGACACCAGATCCGGTGACCTTTGGGACATGGTTTGACCCCCTTAGGAAAGTGCGATCATCATGAAACGTTCAGATCACTTACAACTCAATAGATTCTACCTTCCTGTAACGTTTCAGCCTGATTGGACCTTGTTTTCACAAACAAATGAACCCAGAATAATGTGAAATTGTGCTGCGTGCAACATAATTCTGGGTGCCATTTACAAACCATAAGTGCTAATGACTCCATTCCTTTTTGTGTTTGTAGGGGCTGTTGATTGGAGTACACTAAAACAAACCTGATCTCTCTAGGACATTCAGAAGCCAAGTTATAAGCCCACAAATGTGTAACTGGACTACTTCTTTAAATTGACAACTGATCCGGTGACCTTTGGGACATGGTTTGACCCCCTTAGGAAAGTGCTATCATCATGAAACGTTCAGATCACTTACAACTCAATAGATTCTACCTTCCTGTAACGTTTCAGCCTGATTGGACCTTGTTTTCACACAAATGAACCCAGAATGATGTGAAATTGTGCTTCGTGCAACACAATTCTGGGTGCCATTTAAAAACCATAAGCGCTAATGACTCCATTCCTTTGTATGGTAATGGGGGCTGTTAATTGGAGTACTCTAAAACAAACCTGACCTCTCTAGGATATTCAGAAGCCAAGTTATAGGCCAACAAAGGTGTAACTGGACTACTTCTAGTGACACCAGGCCCGATGACCTTTGGGACATGGTTTGACCCCCTATAGGAATGTGTGATCATCATGAAATGTTCGGATCACTTACAACTCAATAGATTCTACCTTCTTGTAACGTTTCAGCCTGATTGGACCTTGTTTTCACACAAATGATCCCAGAATGATGTGAAATTGTGCTTCGTGCAACATAATTCTGGGTGCCATTTACAAACCATAAGTGCTAATGACTCCATTCCTTTTTGTGGTTGTAGGGGCTGTTGATTGGAGTACACTAAAACAAACCTGATCTCTCTAGGACATTCAGAAGCCAAGTTATAAGCCCACAAATGTGTAACTGGACTACTTCTTTAAATTGACACCAGATCCGGTGACCTTTGGGACATGGTTTGACCCCCTTAGGAAAGTGCTATCATCATGAAACGTTCAGATCACTTACAACTCAATAGATTCTACCTTCCTGTAACGTTTCAGCCTGATTGGACCTTGTTTTCACACAAATGAACCCAGAATGATGTGAAATTGTGCTTCGTGCAACATAATTCTGGGTGCCATTTAAAAACCATAAGTGCTAATGACTCCAGTCCTTTTTGTGGTTTTAGGGGCTGTTGATTGGAGTACACTAAAACAAACCTGATCTCTCTAGTAAATTCAGAAGCCAAGTTATAAGCCCACAAATGTGTAACTGGACTACTTATTTAAATTGACACCAGATCCGGTGACCTTTGGGACATGGTTTGACCCCCTTAGGAAAGTGCTACCATTATGAACCGTTCAGATAACTTACAACTCAATAGATTCTACCTTCCTGTAACGTTTCAGCCTGATTGGACCTTGTTTTCACACAAATGAACCCAGAATGATGTGAAATTGTGCTTCGTGCAACATAATTCTGGGTGCCATTTAAAAACCATAAGTGCTAATGACTCCATTCCTTTTGGGGTTAATGGGGGCTGTTAATTGGAGTACTCTAAAACAAACCTGACCTCTCTAGGATATTCAGAAGCCAAGTTATAAGCCCACAAATGTGTAACTGGACTACTTCTTTAAAGTGACACCAGATCCCCAATAGGAATGTGCGATCATCATGAAACGTTCAGATCACTTACAACTCAATAGATTCTACCTTCTTGTAACGTTTCAGCCTGAGAGGACCTTGTTTTCACTCAAAAGGACCCAGAATGATGTGAAATTGTGCTTCGTGCAACATAATTCTGAGTGTCATTTACAAACCATAAGTGCTAATGACTCCATTCCTTTTTGTGGTTGTAGGGGCTGTTGATTGGAGTACATTGAAACACACCTGATCTCTCTAGGAAATTCAGAAGCCAAGTTATAAGCCCACAAATGTGTAACTGGACTACTTCTTTAAAGTGACACGAGGCCCGGTGACCTTTTGGACATGGTTTGACCCCCTATAGGAATGTGCGATAATCATGAAGCGTTCATATCACTTACAACTCAATAGATTCTACCTTCTTGTAACGTTTCAGCCTGATTGGACCTTGTTTTCACACAAATGAACCCAGAATGATGTGAAATTGTGCTTCGTGCAACATAATTATGGGTGCCATTTACAAACCATAAGTGCTAATGACTCCATTACTTTTTGTGGTGTAGGGGCGGTTGATTGGAGTACTCTAAAACAAACCTGACCTCTTTAGGATATTCAGAAGCCAAGTTAAGAGCCCACAAAGGTGTAACTGGACTACTTCTTTAAAGTGACACCAGGCCCGGTGACCTTTGGGACATGATTTGACCCCCTATAGGAATGTGCGATCATCATGAAACATTCAGATTACTTACAACTCAATAGATTCTACCTTCTTGTAACGTTTCAGCCTGATTGGACCTTGTTTTCACACAAATGGACCCAGAATGATGTGAAATTGTGCTTCGTGCAACATAATTCTGGGTGCCATTTACAAACCATAAGTGCTTATGACTCCATTCCTTTTTGTGGTTGTAGGGGCTGTTGATTGGAGTACACTAAAACAAACCTGATCTCTCTAGGACATTCAGAAGCCAAGTTATAAGCCCACAAATGTGTAACTGGACTACTTCTTTAAATTGACACCAGATCCGGTGACCTTTGGGACATGGTCTGACCCCCTTAGAAAAGTGTTATCATCATGAAACGTTCAGATCACTTACAACTCAATAGATTCTACCTTCCTGTAATGTTTCAGCCTGATTGGACCTTGTTTTCACACAAATGAACCCAGAATGATGTGAAATTGTGCTTCGTGCAACATAATTCTGGGTGCCATTTAAAAACAATAAGTGCTAATGACTCCATTCCTTTTTGGGTTAATGGGGGCTGTTAATTGGAGTACTCTAAAACAAACCTGACCTCTCTAGGATATTCAGAAGCCAAGTTATAAGCCCACAAATGTGTAACAGGACTACTTCTTTAAAGTGACACCAGATCCGGTGACCTTTGGGACATGGTTTGACCCCCAATAGGAATGTGCGATCATCATGAAACGTTCAGATCACTTACAACTCAATAGATTCTACCTTCCTGTAACGTTTCAGCCTGATTGGACCTTGTTTTCACACAAATGGACCCAGAATGATGTGAAATTGTGCATCGTGCAACATAATTCTTGGTGCAATTTACAAACCACAAGTGCTAATGACTCCATTCCTTTTTGTGGTTGTAGGGGCTGTTGATTGGAGTACACTAAAACAAACCTGATCTCTCTAGGACATTCAGAAGCCAAGTTATAAGCCCACAAATGTGTAACTGGACTACTTCTTTAAATTGACACCAGATCCGGTGACCTTTGGGACATGGTTTGACCCCCTTAGGAAAGTGCTATCATCATGAAACGTTCAGATCACTTACAACTCAATAGATTCTACCTTCCTGTAACGTTTCAGCCTGATTGGACCTTGTTTTCACACAAATGAACCCAGAATGATGTGAAATTGTGCTTCGTGCAACATAATTCTGGGTGCCATTTAAAAACAATAAGTGCTAATGACTCCATTCCTTTTTGGGTTAATGGGGGCTGTTAACTGGAGTACTCTAAAACAAACCTGACCTCTCTAGGATATTCAGAAGCCAAGTTATAAGCCCACAAATGTGTAACTGGACTACTTCTTTAAAGTGACACCAGATCCGGTGACCTTTGGGACATGGTTTGACTCCTAATAGGAATGTGCGATCATCATGAAACGTTCAGATCACTTACAGCTCAATAGATTCTACCTTCCTGTAACGTTTCAGCCTGATTGGACCTTGTTTTCACACAAATGGACCCAGAATGATGTGAAATTGTGCTTCGTGCAACATAATTCTGGGTGCCATTTACAAACCATAAGTGCTAATGACTGCATTCCTTTTTGTTTAGTTTTTAGTTTAGTTTATTTGTCATATGCAAGTTAGCACAGGGTCAACATTGCAATGAAACGTGTATGACGAGCAGCGGTCTCTCAGCAACATGATACAGGAGAAAATATAATAAAATATAATAAAATAAAGCAAAAAAAATATAGTAAGGAGCAAAATATTAGAGAGACATGGTAAAAGGGAAAAGATGACTAAATATATATGTGTCAATAAAGAAAATCCTGAAAAGAAATATGACGGGAGGGCAGATGGGATATTGCACAGGAATGAGCTGCAGAAAATTACAGTATTGCACTTTAGATATAAATTACAGTATTGCAGGATATAAATTATGCAGGATATAGATTACAGTGTTGCACTTTGGATATAAATTACAATAACAATAAAGTGAAGTGACCAGTACGGATTAAATATAGTACTTGTGAAGCTGCAGGGTAGCTTCTGAGTCCTGTGTTGTGTGTGTTTAGGTGTTGTGGTTGAGGTGTCGTATGGCTTGATGATAGAAACTGTTTTTAAGTCTTGTAGTCCGAGCAGACAGACTCCTGTAACGTCTGCCAGATGGTAACAGGGAGAACAGCTGATGTGCCGGTTGGCTGTGGTCCTTGATGATGCTGTGTGCTTTCCGGAGGCATCGTTGGAGATAAATGTCCTGAATGGCAGGAAGCCTCATGCCAGTGATGTGCTCTGCTGCTTTCACCACCCTCTGTAGTGATTTACGGCTGCTGGCAGAGCAGCTTCCGTACCACACTGTGATGCAGCTCGTCAGCAAGCTCTCAATTGCACACCTGTAGAAATTTGAGATGAAGCAGGCGCTCACGCCAAACTTCCTCAGCCTCCTCAGGAAGTAAAGCCGCTGGCGAGCTTTCCTGATAGTAGTGTCTGTGTGAAGGGTCCAGGAGAAGTCCTCAGTGATGTTGACTCCAAGGAACTTGAAGCTGCTGACCCTTTCGACCTCGACCCCGTTGATGCGGATGGGTTGGTGTTCCCTGACTGGTCGTTTCCGGTAGTCCACTATCATTTCTCTGGTTTTGCTGATGTTGAGAGTCAGGTTATTTTCCAGGCACCACTCGTACAGTGCCATCACCTCCTCTCTATAGGCCGTCTCATCATCCCCTGTGATGAGGCCTATGATGGTTGTGTCATCCGCAAACTTGATGGTGATGTTGGTCTCATGTTTAGCAACACAGTCGTGTGTGAACAGGGAATATAGGAGGGGGCTAAGCACACAACCCTGGGGCGTACCTGTGTTTAGGATGAGTGATGAGGAAGTGTGCTTACCAACTCTCACCACCTGGGGCCTGTCTGTGAGGAAGTTTAGAATCCAACTGCAGATCGGTGTTCCCAGCCCAAGGTCGACGAGCTTCGTGGCAAATCTTGAGGGGATGATGGTGTTAAATGCCGAGCTGTAGTCGATGAAGAGCATTCTTGCATATGTATTCCCTTTCTCCAGGTGAGTGAGGGCGGTATGTGTTGCCAGGGTGATGGCATCCTCTGTGGCTCTGTTTGTCCGATAGGCAAACTGAAGAGGATCCAGTGTGTCAGGGAGGGAGGAGCAGATGTGACATTTGACCAGCCGCTCCAGGCACTTCATGATGACGGATGTCAGTGCAACAGGACGGTAGTCATTCAGACAGGAGACCACTGATTTTTTGGGGACAGGAATGATGGTGGATGCTTTGAGGGACGTCGGGACCACTGACTGCCTCAGGGAGAGGTTGAAGATGTTGGTAAACACCTCTGCCAGCTCGTCTGCACACACTCTGAGTAGCCGGGCTGGGATGCCGTCTGGTCCTGGAGCTTTGTGAGGATTGACCTTTTTAAAGGCCCATCTCACAGCTTCTGTTTCCAGAGTTAGAGTTGCAGCCTCACTGTCCTCTCGAGGGTAGAGGATCTCCTCTCTGTTGTCTGCATCAAAACGAGCATAGAAGTTGTTCAGCTCATCTGCGAGAGATGCAGTGGGCTGAACACTGACTGTGCTGACCTTCTTGTAGTCAGTGATGCAGCGCAGTCCATTCCACAGTCGCCTGGTGTCAAAGCTGTGGTAGCCGGACTCCATTTTGTCCCTGTAGTCCTTTCTGGCCTTTTTTATGGACTTTCGGAGGTCATACCTGGCTGCTTTATATGCGTCAGCATCTCCAGAGTTAAAGGCAGAGGTTCGCGCTTTTAGCTTGGCGCGAACGTCTTTATTTACCCAGGGTTTCTGATTTGGGTATATGCGGACAGTGGTTTTTGTGATGATATCATCCATGCACTTCCCAATATATCCAATGACAGAGTCTGTGAGTTCATTGATGTTGCCATCAGCTGCATCCACAAATATCTGCCAGTCAGTTGTCTCAAAGCAGTCCTGCAGGACCTCCTCAGCCTCACTGTCCCATTTGTAAATAACTCTGGAAGCTGGTTTTTCCCGTTTTAGTCTTTGTCTGTATGCAGGCAGCAGCAGAATGGAACAATGGTCTGCCTTACCAAAAGCTGGGCGGGGGAGGGGTTTGTAACACTCTTTGAATGGAGTGTAACAATGGTCCAATGTTTGATCACCTCTTGTGGGGAAGGAGATGTGCTGATAGTATTTGGGGAGAACCTTCTTCATGTTGGCTCTGTTGAAGTCTCCCAGCACAATAAAGGCAGCTTCTGGATTTTTGTTCTCAAGTCCAGTGATGATGTCATACAGTTCGTCCATAGCCGTGGCTTTATCAGCGTGTGGTGGAATGTAAACAGCTGAGAGGAGAACTGAGCTGAACTCCCTCGGGAGGTAAAAAGGCCTGACTTTAACGGTCAGGAGCTCGAGGCTATGAGAGCAGTAAGTTTTTAAGATACACACATCTCTGGCCCACAAGGAGTTAACCATAAAGCACACCCCTCCCCCCCTCTTCTTGCCTGAGTCCTTCGTTCGGTCTCCCCGGTAAACAGTGAATCCATCCGGCGTGATGGCGCAGTCGGGGACGCTGGGCTCCAGCCATGTCTCTGTGAAGGCCAGAACGCAGCAGTTCCTGATGTCTTGCTGGTGTTTAATCCGTGCACGCAGCTCGTCAAGTTTGTTGTCCAGAGACTGGAGATTCGCGAGCAGGATGCTGGGGAGAGGTGGCTTGCTGTTTCTCTGTCGCGTTCGGCACAAAACTCCAGCACGTTTTCCCCTCTTTGTTTTCCCTCGACGTCGTGCGAGTAAACAAAGGATCCCAGGCAGCACAGCGTCCACGGAGTCAAAACCTGCTGTAAAGTCCGAACTGGCTGATGAACGTAGCTCCAGAAGCGCTTGTCTGTCATACCGCGTGTATGATCTCGCTGTGCGCACAGTAATAGAGAGCAGAACAAAATAAATAATAAGATTTTTGCTGAGATGACTGGGAGCTCTCGTCGGTGCTGCCATCCTACGGCGCAACCACTCCTCCTCCTCGCCTTGTGGCGAGTAGGAGGTTGTAGGGGCTGTTGATTGGAGTACACTAAAACAAACCTGACCTCTCTAGGACATTCAGAAGCCAAGTTATAAGCCCACAAAGGTGTAACTGGTCTACTTCTTTAAATTGACACCAGATCCGGTGACCTTTGGGACATGGTTTGACCCCCAATAGGAATGTGCGATCATCATGAAACGTTCAGATCACTTACAACTCAATAGATTCTACCTTCCTGTAACGTTTCAGCCTGATTGGACCTTGTTTTCACACAAATGGACCCAGAATGATGTGAAATTGTGCTTCGTGCAACATAATTCTGGGTGCCATTTACAAACCATAAGTGCTAATGACTCCATTCCTTTTTGTGATTGTAGGGGCTGTTGATTGGAGTACAATAAAACAAACCTGATCTCTCTAGGACATTCAGAAGCCAGGTTATAAGCCCACAAATGTGTAACTGGACTACTTCTTTAAATTGACACCAGATCCGGTGACCTTTGGGACATGGTTTGACCCCCTTAGGAAAGTGCTATCATCATGAAACGTTCAGATCACTTACAACTCAATAGATTCTACCTTCCTGCAACGTTTCAGCCTGATTGGACCTTGTTTTCACACAAATGAACCCAGAATGATGTGAAATTGTGCTTCATGCAACATAATTCTGGGTGCCATTTAAAAACCATAAGTGCTAATGACTCCATTCCTTTTTGGGGTAATGGGGGCTGTTAATTGGAGTACTCTAAAACAAACCTGACCTCTCTAGGATATTCAAAAGCCAAGTTATAAGCCCACAAAAGTGTAACTGGACTACTTCTTTAAATTGACACCAGATCCGGTGACCGTTGGGACATGGTTTGACCCACTATAGGAATGTGCTATCATCATGAAACGTTCAGATCACTTACAACTCAATAGATTCTACCTTCTTGTAACGTTTCAGCCTGATTGGACATTGTTTTCACACAAATGGACCCAGAATGATGTGAAATTGTGCTTCGTGCAACATAATTCTTGGTGCCATTTACAAACCATAAGTGCTAATGACTGCATTCCTTTTTGTGGTTGTAGGGGTTGTTGATTGGAGTACACTAAAACAAACCTGACCTCTCTAGGACATTCAGAAGCCAAGTTATAAGCCCACAAAGGTGTAACTGGACTACTTCTTTAAATTGACACCAGATCCGGTGACCTTTGGGACATGGTTTGACCCCCTTAGGAAAGTGCAATCATCTTGAAACGTTCAGATCACTTACAACTCAATAGATTCTACCTTCTTGTAACCTTTCAGCCTGATTGGACCTTGTTTTCACACAAATGGACCCAGAATGATGTGAAATTGTGCTTCGTGCAACATAATTCTGGGTGCCATTTACAAACCATAAGTGCTAATGACTCCATTCCTTTTTGTGTTTGTAGGGGCTGTTGATTGGAGTATACTAAAACAAACCTGATCTCTCTAGGACATTCAGAAGCCAAGTTATAAGCCCACAAATGTGTAACTGGACTACTTCTTTAAATTGACACCAGATCAGGTGACCGTTGGGACATGGTTTGACCCCCTATAGGAATGTGCTATCATCATGAAACGTTCAGATCACTTACAACTCAATAGATTCTACCTTCCTGTAACGTTTCAGCCTGATTGGACCTTGTTTTCACACAAATGGACCCAGAATGATGTGAAATTGTGCTTCGTGCAACATAATTCTGGGTGCCATTTACAAACCAAAAGTGCTAATGACTCCATTACTTTTTGTGGTTGTAGGGGCGGTTGATTGGAGTACACTAAAACAAACCTGACCTCTTTAGGATATTCAGAAGCCAAGTTATAAGCCCACAAAGGTGTAACTGGACTACTTCTTTAAAGTGACACCAGGCCCGGTGACCTTTGGGACATGGTTTGACCCCCTATAGGAATGTGCGATCATCATGAAACGTTCAGATCACTTACAACTCAATAGATTCTACCTTCTTGTAACGTTTCAGCCTGACTGGACCTTGTTTTCACACAAATGGACCCAGAATGATGTGAAATAGTGCTTCGTGCAACATAATTCTGGGTGCCATTTACAAACCATAAGTGCTAATGACTCCATTCCTTTTTGGGGTGATGGGGGCTGTTAATTGGAGTACTCTAAAACAAACCTGACCTCTCTAGGATATTCAAAAGCCAAGTTATAAGCCCAAAAAGGTGTAACTGGACTACTTCTTTAAATTGACACCAGATCCGGTGACCTTTGGGACATGGTTTGACCCCCTTAGGAAAGTGCAATCATCTTGAAACGTTCAGATCACTTACCACTCAATAGATTCTACCTTCTTGTAACCTTTCAGCCTGATTGGACCTTGTTTTCACACAAATGGACCCAGAATGATGTGAAATTGTGCTTCGTGCAACATAATTCTGGGTACCATTTACAAACCATAAGTGCTAATGAATCCATTCCTTTTTGTGTTTGTAGGGGCTGTTGATTGGAGTATACTAAAACAAACCTGATCTCTCTAGGACATTCAGAAGCCAAGTTATAAGCCCACAAATGTGTAACTGGACTACTTCTTTAAATTGACACCAGATCCGGTGACCGTTGGGACATGGTTTGACCCCCTATAGGAATGTGCTATCATCATGAAACGTTCAGATCAATTACAACTCAATAGATTCTACCTTCCTGTAACGTTTCAGCCTGATTGGACCTTGTTTTCACACAAATGGACCCAGAATGATGTGAAATTGTGCTTCGTGCAACATAATTCTGGGTGCCATTTACAAACCATAAGTGCTAATGACTCCATTACTTTTTGTGGTTGTAGGGGCGGTTCATTGGAGTACACTAAAACAAACCTGACCTCTTTAGGATATTCAGAAGCCAAGTTATAAGCCCACAAAGGTGTAACTGGACTACTTCTTTAAAGTGACACCAGGCCCAGTGACCTTTGGGACATGGTTTGACCCCCTATAGGAATGTGTGATCATCATGAAACGTTCAGATCACTTACAACTCAATAGATTCTACCTTCTTGTAACGTTTCAGCCTGATTGGACCTTGTTTTCACACAAATGGACCCAGAATGATGTGAAATAGTGCTTCGTGCAACATAATTCTGGGTGCCATTTACAAACCATAAGTGCTAATGACTCCATTCCTTTTTGTGGTTGTAGGGGCTGTTGATTGGAGTACACTAAAACAAACCTGATCTCTCTAGGACATTCAGAAGCCAAGTTATAAGCCCACAAATGTGTAACTGGACTACTTCTTTAAATTGACACCAGATCCGGTGACCTTTGGGACATGGTTTGACCCCCTTAGGAAAGTGCTATCATCATGAAACGTTCAGATCACTTACAACTCAATAGATTCTACCTTCCTGTAACGTTTCAGCCTGATTGGACCTTGTTTTCACACAAATGAACCCAGAATGATGTGAAATTGTGCTTCGTGCAGCATAATTCTGGGTGCCATTTAAAAACCGTAAGTGCTAATGACTCCAGTCCTTTTTGTGGTTGTAGAGGCTGTCGATTGGACTACACTAAAACAAACCTGATCTCTCTAGTAAATTCAGAAGCCAAGTTATAAGCCCACAAATGTGTAACTGGACTACTTCTTTAAATTGACACCAGATCCGGTGACCTTTGGGACATGGTTTGACCCCCTTAGGAAAGTGCTATCATTATGAACCGTTCAGATCACTTAAAACTCAATAGATTCTAGCTTCCTGCAACGTTTCAGCCTGATTGGACCTTGTTTTCACACAAATGAACCCAGAAAGATGTGAAATTGTGCTTCGTGCAACATAATTCTGGGTGCCATTTAAAAACCATAAGTGCTAATGACTCCTCTCCTTTTTGGGTTAATGAAGGCTGTTAATTGGAGTACTCTAAAACAAACCTGACCTCTCTAGGATATTCAGAAGCCAAGTTATAAGCCCACAAATTTGTAACTGGACTACTTCTTTAAAGTGACACCAGATCCGGTGACCTTTGGGACATGGTTTGACCCCCAATAGGAATGTGCGATCATCATGAAACGTTCAGATCACTTACAACTCAATAGATTCTACCTTCTTGTAACGTTTCAGGCTGAGTGTACCTTGTTTTCACACAAAAGGACCCAAAATGATGTGAAATTGTGCTTCGTGCAACATAATTTTGCGCGCCATTTACAAACCATAAGTGCTAATGACTCCATTCCTTTTTGTGGTTGTAGGGGCTGTTGATTGGAGTACACTAAAACAAACCTGATCTCTCTAGGACATTCAGAAGCCAAGTTATAAGCCCACAAATGTGTAACTGGACTACTTCTTTAAATTGACACCAGATCCGGTGACCTTTGGGACATGGTTTGACCCCCTTAGGAAAGTGCTGTCATCATGAAACGTTCAGATCACTTTCAACTCAATAGATTCTGCCTTCCAGTAACGTTTCAGCCTGAATGGACATTTTTTTCACACAAATGAATCCAGAATGATGTGAAATTGTGCTTCGTGCAACATAATTCTGGGAGCCATTTAAAAACCATAAGTGCTAATGACTCCATTCCTTTTTGTGGTTGTAGGGGCTGTTAATTGGAGTATACTAAAACAAACCTGATCTCTCTAGGACATTCAGAAGCCAAGTTATATGCCCGCAAATGTGTAACTGGACTACTTCTTTAAATTGACACCAGATCCGATGACCTTTGGGACATGGTTTGACCCCCTTAGGAAAGTGCGATCATCTTGAAACGTTCAGATCACTTACAACTCAATAGATTCTACCTTCTTGTAACGTTTCAGCCTGATTGGACCTTGTTTTCACAATGACTCCATTCCTTTTTGTGGTTGTAGGGGCTATTGGCTGGAGTACATTAAAACAAACCTGATCTCTCTAGGACATTCAGAAGCCAAGTTATAAGCCCACAAATGTGTAACTGGACTACTTCTTTAAATTGACACCAGATCCGGTGACTTTTGGGAAATGGTTTGACCCCCTTAGGAAAGTGCTATCATCATAAAACGTTCTGATCACTTACAACTCAATAGATTCTACCTTCCTGTAACGTTTCAGCCTGATTGGACCTTGTTTTCACACAAATGAACCCAGAATGATGTGAAATTGTGCTTCGTGCAACATAATTCTGGGTGCCATTTAAAAACCATAAGTGCTAATGACTCCATTCCTTTCTGTGGTAGTAGGGGCTGTTTATTGGAGTATACTAAAACAAACCTGATCTCTCTAGGACATTCAGAAGCCAAGTTATAGCCCACAAATGTGTAACTGGACTAATTCTTTAAATTGACACCAGATCCGGTGACCTTTGGGACATGGTTTGACCCCCTTAGGAAAGTGCGATCATCATGAAACGTTCAGATCACTTACAACTCAAAAAATGCTACCTTCTTGTAAAGTTTCAGCCTGATTGGACCTTGTTTTCACACAAATGGACCCAGAATGATATGAAATTGTGCTTCGTGCAACATAATTCTGGGAGCCATTTAAAAACCATAAGTGCTAATGACTCCATTTCTTTTTGTGGTTGTAGGGGCTGTTAATTGGAGTATACTAAAACAAACCTGATCTCTCTAGGACATTCAGAAGCCAAGTTATAAGCCCGCAAATGTATAACTGGACTACTTCTTCAAATTGACACCAGATCCGATGACCTTTGGGACATGGTTTGACCCCCTTAGGAAAGTGCGATCATCTTGAAATGTTCAGATCACTTACAACTCAATAGATTCTACCTTCTTGTAACGTTTCAGCCTGATTGGACCTTGTTTTCACAATGACTCCATTCCTTTTTGTGGTTGTAGGGGCTATTGGCTGGAGTACATTAAAACAAACCTGATCTCTCTAGGACATTCAGAAGCCAAGTTATAAGCCCACAAATTTGTAACTGGACTACTTCTTTAAATTGACACCAGATCCGGTGACTTTTGGGACATGGTTTGACCCCCTTAGGAAAGTGCTATCATCATAAAACGTTCTGATCACTTACAACTCAATAGATTCTACCTTCCTGTAACGTTTCAGCCTGATTGGACCTTGTTTTCACAAACAAATGCACCCAGAATGATGTGAAATTGTGCTGCGTGCAACATAATTCTGGGTGCCATTTAAAAACCATAAGTGCTAATGACTCCAGTCCTTTTTGTGGTTGTAGGGGCTGTTGATTGGAGTATACTAAAACAAACCTGATCTCTCTAGGACATTCAGAAGCCAAGTTATAAGCCCACAAATGTGTAACTGGACTACTTCTTTAAATTGACACCAGATCCGGTGACTTTTGGGACATGGTTTGACCCCCTTAGGAAAGTGCTATCATCATGAAACGTTCAGATCACTTACAACTCAATAGATTCTACCTTCCTGTAACGTTTCAGCCTGATTGGACCTTGTTTTCACACAAATGAACGCAGAATGATATGAAATTGTGCTTCGTGCAACATAATTCTGGGTGCCATTTAAAAACCATAAGTGCTAATGACTCCATTCCTTTTTGTGGTTGTAGGGGCTGTTTATTGGAGTATACTAAAACAAACCTGATCTCTCTAGGACATTCAGAAGCCAAGTTATAAGCCCACAAATGTGTAACTGGACTACTTCTTTAAATTGACACCAGATCCGGTGACCTTTGGGACATGGTTTGACCCCCTTAGGAAAGTGCTATCATCATGAAACGTTCAGATCACTTACAACTCAATAGATTCTACCTTCCTGTAACGTTTCAGCCTGATTGGACCTTGTTTTCACACAAATGAACCCAGAATGATGTGAAATTGTGCTTCGTGCAGCATAATTCTGGGTGCCATTTAAAAACCGTAAGTGCTAATGACTCCAGTCCTTTTTGTGGTTGTAGAGGCTGTCGATTGGACTACACTAAAACAAACCTGATCTCTCTAGTAATTTCAGAAGCCAAGTTATAAGCCCACAAATGTGTAACTGGACTACTTATTTAAATTGACACCAGATCCGGTGACCTTTGGGACATGGTTTGACCCCCTTAGGAAAGTGCTATCATTATGAACCGTTCAGATCACTTAAAACTCAATAGATTCTACCTTCCTGCAACGTTTCAGCCTGATTGGACCTTGTTTTCACACAAATGAACCCAGAAAGATGTGAAATTGTGCTTCGTGCAACATAATTCTGGGTGCCATTTAAAAACCATAAGTGCTAATGACTCCTCTCCTTTTTGGGTTAATGAAGGCTGTTAATTGGAGTACTCTAAAACAAACCTGACCTCTCTAGGATATTCAGAAGCCAAGTTATAAGCCCACAAATTTGTAACTGGACTACTTCTTTAAAGTGACACCAGATCCGGTGACCTTTGGGACATGGTTTGACCCCCAATAGGAATGTGCGATCATCATGAAACGTTCAGATCACTTACAACTCAATAGATTCTACCTTCTTGTAACGTTTCAGGCTGAGTGTACCTTGTTTTCACACAAAAGGACCCAAAATGATGTGAAATTGTGCTTCGTGCAACATAATTTTGTGCGCCATTTACAAACCATAAGTGCTAATGACTCCATTCCTTTTTGTGGTTGTAGGGGCTGTTGATTGGAGTACACTAAAACAAACCTGATCTCTCTAGGACATTCAGAAGCCAAGTTATAAGCCCACAAATGTGTAACTGGACTACTTCTTTAAATTGACACCAGATCCGGTGACCTTTGGGACATGGTTTGACCCCCTTAGGAAAGTGCTGTCATCATGAAACGTTCAGATCACTTTCAACTCAATAGATTCTGCCTTCCAGTAACGTTTCAGCCTGAATGGACCTTTTTTTCACACAAATGAATCCAGAATGATGTGAAATTGTGCTTCGTGCAACATAATTCTGGGAGCCATTTAAAAACCATAAGTGCTAATGACTCCATTCCTTTTTGTGGTTGTAGGGGCTGTTAATTGGAGTATACTAAAACAAACCTGATCTCTCTAGGACATTCAGAAGCCAAGTTATATGCCCGCAAATGTGTAACTGGACTACTTCTTTAAATTGACACCAGATCCGATGACCTTTGGGACATGGTTTGACCCCCTTAGGAAAGTGCGATCATCTTGAAACGTTCAGATCACTTACAACTCAATAGATTCTACCTTCTTGTAACGTTTCAGCCTGATTGGACCTTGTTTTCACAATGACTCCATTCCTTTTTCTGGTTGTAGGGGCTATTGGCTGGAGTACATTAAAACAAACCTGATCTCTCTAGGACATTCAGAAGCCAAGTTATAAGCCCACAAATGTGTAACTGGACTACTTCTTTAAATTGACACCAGATCCGGTGACTTTTGGGACATGGTTTGACCCCCTTAGGAAAGTGCTATCATCATAAAACGTTCTGATCACTTACAACTCAATAGATTCTACCTTCCTGTAACGTTTCAGCCTGATTGGACCTTGTTTTCACACAAATGAACCCAGAATGATGTGAAATTGTGCTTCGTGCAACATAATTCTGGGTGCCATTTAAAAACCATAAGTGCTAATGACTCCATTCCTTTTTGTTGTAGTAGGGGCTGTTTATTGGAGTATACTAAAACAAACCTGATCTCTCTAGGACATTCAGAAGCCAAGTTATAGCCCACAAATGTGTAACTGGACTAATTCTTTAAATTGACACCAGATCCGGTGACCTTTGGGACATGGTTTGACCCCCTTAGGAAAGTGCGATCATCACGAAACGTTCAGATCACTTACAACTCAAAAAATGCTACCTTCTTGTAAAGTTTCAGCCTGATTGGACCTTGTTTTCACACAAATGGACCCAGAATGATATGAAATTGTGCTTCGTGCAACATAATTCTGGGAGCCATTTAAAAACCATAAGTGCTAATGACTCCATTTCTTTTTGTGGTTGTAGGGGCTGTTAATTGGAGTATACTAAAACAAACCTGATCTCTCTAGGACATTCAGAAGCCAAGTTATAAGCCCGCAAATGTATAACTGGACTACTTCTTCAAATTGACACCAGATCCGATGACCTTTGGGACATGGTTTGACCCCCTTAGGAAAGTGCGATCATCTTGAAATGTTCAGATCACTTACAACTCAATAGATTCTACCTTCTTGTAACGTTTCAGCCTGATATGGACCTTGTTTTCACAATGACTCCATTCCTTTTTGTGGTTGTAGTGGCTATTGGCTGGAGTACATTAAAACAAACCTGATCTCTCTAGGACATTCAGAAGCCAAGTTATAAGCCCACAAATGTGTAACTGGACTACTTCTTTAAATTGACACCAGATCCGGTGACTTTTGGGACATGGTTTGACCCCCTTAGGAAAGTGATATCATCATGAAAAGTTCAGATCACTTACAACTCAATAGATTCTACCTTCCTGTAACGTTTCAGCCTGATTGGACCTTGTTTTCACAAACAAATGCACCCAGAATGATGTGAAATTGTGCTGCGTGCAACATAATTCTGGGTGCCATTTAAAAACCATAAGTGCTAATGACTCCAGTCCTTTTTGTGGTTGTAGGGGCTGTTGATTGGAGTATACTAAAACAAACCTGATCTCTCTAGGACATTCAGAAGCCAAGTTATAAGCCCACAAATGTGTAACTGGACTACTTCTTTAAATTGACACCAGATCCGGTGACTTTTGGGACATGGTTTGACCCCCTTAGGAAAGTGCTATCATCATGAAACGTTCAGATCACTTACAACTCAATAGATTCTACCTTCCTGTAACGTTTCAGCCTGATTGGACCTTGTTTTCACACAAATGAACGCAGAATGATATGAAATTGTGCTTCGTGCAACATAATTCTGGGTGCCATTTAAAAACCATAAGTGCTAATGACTCCATTCCTTTTTGTGGTTGTAGGGGCTGTTTATTGGAGTATACTAAAACAAACCTGATCTCTCTAGGACATTCAGAAGCCAAGTTTTAAGCCCACAAATGTGTAACTGGACTAATTGTTTAAATTGACACCAGATCCGGTGACCTTTGGGACATAATTTGACCCCCTTAGGAAAGTGTGATCATCATGAAACGTTCAGATCACTTACAACTCAATAGATTCTACCTTCTTGTAAAGTTTCAGCCTGATAGGACCTTGTTTTCACACAAATGGACCCAGAATGATGTGAAATTGTGCTTCGTGCAACATAATTCTGGGTGCCATTTACAAACCATAAGTGCTAATGACTCCATTCCTTTTTGTGGTTGTAGGGGCTGTTGTTTGGAGTACACTAAAACAAACCTGATCTCTCTAGGGCATTCAGAAGCCAAGTTATAAGCCCACAAATGTGTAACTGGACTACTTCTTTAAATTGACACCAGATCCGGTGACCTTTGGGACATGGTTTGACCCCCTTAGGAAAGTGCTATCATCATGAAACGTTCAGATCACTTACAACTCAATAGATTCTACCTTCCTGTAACGTTTCAGCCTGATTGGACCTTGTTTTCACACAAATGAACCCAGAATGATGTGAAATTGTGCTTCGTGCAACATAATCCTGGGTGCCATTTAAAAACCATAAGTGCTAATGACTCCATTCCTTTTTGGGTTAATGAACGCTGTTAATTGGAGTACTCTAAAACAAACCTGACCTCTCTAGGATATTCAGAAGCCAAGTTATAAGCCCACAAATGTGTAACTGGACTACTTCTTTAAATTGACACCAGATCCGATGACCTTTGGGACATGGTTTGACCCCCTTAGGAAAGTGCGATGATCTTGAAACGTTCAGATCACTTACAACTCAATAGATTCTACCTTCTTGTAACGTTTCAGCCTGATTGGACCTTGTTTTCACACAAATGGACCCAGAATGATGTGAAATTGTGCTGCGTGCAACATAATTCTGGGTGCCATTTACAAACCATAAGTGATAATGACTCCATTCCTTTTTGTGGTTGTAGGGGCTGTTTATTGGAGTACACTAAAACAAACCTGATCTCTCTAGGACATTCAGAAGCCAAGTTATAAGCCCACAAATGTGTAACTGGACTACTTCTTTAAATTGACACCAGATCCGGTGACCTTTGGGACATGGTTTGACCCCCTTAGGAAAGTACTATCATCATGAAACGTTCAGATCACTTACAACTAAATAGATTCTACCTTCCTGTAACGTTTCAGCCTGATTGGACCTTGTTTTCACACAAATGAACCCAGAATGATGTGAAATTGTGCTTCGTGCAACATAATTCTGGGTGCCATTTACAAACCATAAGTGCTAATGACTCCATTCCTTTTTGGGTTAATGGGGGCTGTTAATTGGAGTACTCTTAAACAAACCTGACCTCTCTAGGATATTCAGAAGCCAAGTTATAAGCCCACAAATGTGTAACTGGACTACTTCTTTAAAGTGACACCAGATCCGGTGACCTTTGGGACATGGTTTGACCCCCAATAGGAATGTGCGATCATCATGAAACATTCAGATCACTTACAACTCAATAGATTCTACCTTCTTGTAACGTTTCAGCCTGATTGGACCTTGTTTTCACACAAATGGACCCAGAATGATGTGAAATTGTGCTTCGTGCAACATAATTCTGGGTGCCATTTACAAACCATAAGTGCTAATGACTCCCTTCGTTTTTGTGGTTGTAGGGGCTGTTGATTGGAGTACATTAAAACAAACCTGATCTCTCTAGGAAATTCAGAAGCCAAGTTATAAGCCAACAAATGTGTAACTGGACTACTTCTTTAAATTGACACCAGATCCGGTGACCTTTGGGACATGGTTAAACCCCCTTAGGAAAGTGCTATCATCATGAAATGTTCAGATCACTTACAACTCAATAGATTCTACCTTCCTGTAACGTTTCAGCCTGATTGGACCTTGTTTTCACACAAATGAACCCAGAATGATATGAAATTGTGCTTCGTGCAACATAATTCTGGGAGCCATTTAAAAACCATAAGTGCTAATGACTCCATTCCTTTTTGTGGTTGTAGGGGCTTTTAATTGGAGTATACTAAAACAAACCTGATCTCTCTAGGACATTCAGAAGCCAAGTTATAAGCCCACAAATGTGTAACTGGACTACTTCTTTAAATTCACACCAGATCCGGTGACTTTTGGGACATGGTTTGACCCCCTTAGGAAAGTGCTATCATCATAAAACGTTCAGATCTCTTAAAACTCAATAGATTCTACCTTCCTGTAACGTTTCAGCCTGATTGGACCTTGTTTTCACACAAATGAACCCAGAATGATATGAAATTGTGCTTCGTGCAACATAATTCTGGGTGCCATTTAAAAACCATAAGTGCTAATGACTCCATTCCTTTTTGTGGATGTAGGGGCTGTTGATTGGAGTATACTAAAACAAACCTGATCTCTCTAGGACATTCAGAAGCCAAGTTATAAGCCCACAAATGTGTAACTGGACTACTTCTTTAAATTGACACCAGATCCGGTGACCATTGGGACATGGTTTGACCCCCTTAGGAAAGTGCAATCATCATGAAACGTTCAGATCACTTACAACTCAATAGATTCTACCTTCCTGTAACGTTTCAGCCTGATTGGACCTTGTTTTCACTAACAAATGAACCCAGAATGATGTGAAATTGTGCTTTGTGCAACATAATTCTGGGTGCCATTTACAAACCATAAGTGCTAATGACTCCATTCCTTTTTGTGCTTGTAGGGGCTGTTGATTGGAGTACACTAAAACAAACCTGACCTCTCTAGGACATTCAGAAGCCAAGTTATAAGCCCACAAAGGTGTAACTGGACTACTTCTTTAAAGTGACACCAGGCCCGGTGACCTTGGGGACATGGTTTGACCCCATTAGGAAAGCGCTATCATCATGAAACGTTCAGATCACTTACAACTCAATAGATTCTACCTTCCTGTAACGTTTCAGCCTGATTGGACCTTGTTTTAACACAAATGAACCCAGAATGATGTGAAATTGTGCTTCGTGCAACATAATTCTGGGTGCCATTTACAAACCATAAGTGCTAATGACTCCATTCCTTTTTGTGGTTGTAGGGGCTGTTTATTGGAGTACACTAAAACAAACCTGACCTCACTAGGACATTCAGAAGCCAAGTTATAAGCCCACAAATGTGTAACTGGACTACTTCTTTAAATTGACACCAGATCCGGTGACCTTTGGGACATGGTTTGACCCCCTTAGGAAAGTGCTATCATCATGAAACGTTCAGATCACTTACAACTCAATATATTCTACCTTCCTGTAACGTTTCAGCCTGATTGGACCTTGTTTTCACACAAACGAACCCAGAATGATGTGAAATTGTGCTTCGTGCAACATAATTCTGGGTGCCATTTAAAAACCATAAGTGCTAATGACTCCATTCCTTTTTGGGGTTGTAGGGGTTGTTAATTGGAGTACTCTAAACCAAACCTGATCTCTCTAGGTCATTCAGAAGCCAAGTTATAAGCCCACAAATGTGTAACTGGACTACTTCTTTAAATTGACACGAGATCTGGTGACCTCTGGGACATGGTTTGACCCCCTTAGGAAAGTGCTATCATCATGAAACGTTCAGATCACTTACAACTCAATAGATTCTACCTTCCTGTAACGTTTCAGCCTGATTGGACCTTGTTTTCACACAAATGAACCCAGAATGATGTGAAATTGTGCTTTGTGCAACATAATTCTGGGTGCCATTTAAAAACCATAAGTGCTAATGACTCCATTCCTTTTTGGGTTAATGGGGGCTGTTAACTGGAGTACTCTAAAACAAACCTGACCTCTCTGGGATATTCAGAAGCCAAGTTATAAGCCCACAAATGTGTAACTGGACTACTTCTTTAAAGTGACACCAGGCCCGGTGACCTTTGGGACATGGTTTGACCCCCTATAGGAATGTGCGGTCATCATGAAATGTTCAGATCACTTACAACTCAATAGATTCTACCTTCTTGTAACGTTTCAGCCTGATTGGACCTTGTTTTCACACAAATGGACCCAGAATGATGTGAAATTGTGCTTCCCGCAACATAATTCTGGGTGCCATTTACAAACCATAAGTGCTAATGACTCCATTCCTTTTTGTGGTTGTAGGGGCTGTTGATTGGAGTACATTAAAACAAACCTGATCTCTCTAGGACATTCAGAAGCCAAGTTATAAGCCCACAAATGTGTAACTGGACAACTTCTTTAAATTGACACCAGATCCGGTGACCTTTGGGACATGGTTTGACCCCCTTAGGAAAGTGCGATCATCTTGAAACGTTCAGATCACTTACAACTCAATAGATTCTACCTTCTTGTAACGTTTCAGCCTGGTTGGACCTTGTTTTCACACAAAAGGACCCAGAATGATGTGAAATTGTGCTTCGTGCAAATTAATTCTGGGTGCCATTTAAAAACCATAAGTGCTAATGACTCCATTCCTTTTTGGGTTAATGGGGGCTGTTAATTGGAGTACTCTTAAACAAACCTGACCTCTCTAGGATATTCAGAAGCCAAGTTATAAGCCCACAAATGTGTAACTGGACTACTTCTTTAAAGTGACACCAGATCCGGTGACCTTTGGGACATGGTTTGACCCCCAATAGGAATGTGCGATCATCATGAAACGTTCAGATCACTTACAACTCAATAGATTCTACCTTCTTGTAACGTTTCAGCCTGATTGGACCTTGTTTTTACACAAATGAACCCAGAATGATGTGACATTGTGCTTCGTGCAACATAATTCTGGGTGCCATTTACAAACCATAAGTGCTAATGACTCCCTTCCTTTTTGTGGTTGTAGGGGCTGTTGATTGGAGTACATTAAAACAAACCTGATCTCTCTAGGAAATTCAGAAGCCAAGTTATAAGCCCACAAATGTGTAGCTGGACTACTTCTTTAAATTGACACCAGATCCGGTGACCTTTGGGACATGGTTTGACCCCCTTAGGAAAGTGATATCATCATGAAACATTCAGATCACTTACAACTCAATAGATTCTACTTTCCTGTAACGTTTCAGCCTGATTGGACCTTGTTTTCACACAAATGAACCCAGAATGATGTGAAATTGTGCTTCGTGCAACATAATTCTGGGTGCCATTTACAAACCATAAGTGCTAATGACTTCATTCCTTTTTGTGCTTGTAGGGGCTGTTGATTGGAGTACACTAAAACAAACCTGATCTCTCTAGGACATTCAGAAGCCAAGTTATAAGCCCACAAATGCGTAACTGGACTACTTCTTTAAAGAGCAAGTAACGTCTAAATTAACTTTTTTTTGCTGATGAACTGCATAAATGAGTGTCTAATAGTGTTTTAAATGTGTGCATTCTTTATTTTAGCATTTTGGTGCATTTTCTTTAAAAATTAAAAATTCTGTCTAAAAACCACAGTAATGTGCCACCTTCAGCTGAAAACATAGAATTTGAGTCATTTTGAATAAATTTTAGCCAATGGCTAAAGAGTAAAGTACTACGTAAACCAGTAGAGTACTAAGTAGCAGCTCCGTGCCAAAGTTATAAAAGCAACGAGCGTCTCGGCCACGCCCTGTGGCGAGTGGGAGTTGGATTTGCAAGCCAGTTTAGGAGGTCAGCGGTAGTTCAGCATTAGCATATAGCATTAGCATATCCTAGTCTTTAGCATATCTTTTAGTGTTATAAATACTTATTTAGTGTTAGATTTGGCTGTTGGATATTGTAGTTTAGTTAGTGTTTGGCTGTTAGTGTAATTGGGAAAGTAATTCGGGTTTAGTGCTCCATATCGTGTTAGTATTGGTGAGTAGGTGTAGTGTAGTATGGTTGCGGTGACTCTGTGGGCATTTTACCCGCGATTCTGCACGTCTCCGTTTGATGAGGGAGGCTGCCCACCATGGCTCTTCCGCGATTTAGATGCAGCCCACCGACTCTGCTCCCCCACCACGGCGGGCTCCAGTCTGAGGTGAGTAAGCTAAATAAGCGTTTTAACATCTTCTAAAGACAATTCCCTACCTAAATGCAAAGTCTGAGAGACGTGGTTCACTTCCTTTAGCTAGTCAGTCGGCAATTCTGCAACAGTGGCTCTAACTAACAGCACTAGTTGACAGACATTATTACAGCGTGAAATCCAGCACAGAGTGACCCAGTTCTGTAAGGAATTCTGTTCAGGAGGTCACATTTCAGGCTCTCCACATCATGTGTGACTGACTTTTACGTTATAACGATCACACACTAAGAATGTTATAAAGCACCTATATAGGAGATTCTTTTATATATTATCTGACTTTATAAACTCCCAACAACAATGTGCTTATATATTTTTTTTCAGGCTAAATCTACCCAAGACACTGGCTGTCAGACTGATTTAGCTGCAAGAATGCACTTGTCCAGGCAGACGTGAAGCCTTACCTGTAGCAAAGGTGAATTATTTTTAATAATCTTCTATGTAAACATTTTATTATTACCTTCTAGTTTTAATTTGTTTTACAGATTATTGTTACACGTGATTTTATGCTCTTTTAAACATTTATAAATGTGCTGCTTCTTTGTTTTTACATAGCCAGCCAGAATGGAGTTCACAGCCGCAGTGTGTCTGGTGTCCCACGGGGACCATGATGAAAATTCATCTTCCAGAAGGTCCCAGAGCAGCGGCCGCACACCCTGAAAAGACCAAGGTGTGAGGTGTCTGCTGTTGATTCCAGCTTCCACCTCAGTGACAGTGCAAGCTCAGTGAACTGTTCAAGGTAAAAAAAAAAAATTAAAACATTTCAGAATTTTTAAGATATTAACAATTAAATAAGTATGTGATTACATCATGACGGAGGCTACTGATTCTGCCCCCGTGACACTTGGTGGTGACGTGTGAGCTGATTCACATGGAAAAAAAGTTTTACATTAAATATTTTGTTTTTGCTATCAAAAGTAAATTAACTAATAACCTGCATTATTGCAGGACACTCAGCAAAATATGGACTCTACAACATGAGGCAGGCACACGTTAATAACTCTATATTAGCACATAAGGTGAGCAACACCACATTAGTACACTGTCCTGAATTTGTTTTCTTTCTGCATCTCATTAGCCTGGCTGTTCACCCGATAACTCCTGTCATCTGGTTATGACAGCATGAGGATGTCCTCACACACCTGTAACCTATCAGCTCATCTGGCAGAATAGAGAGAGAAGAGACAACACCAAATCTCCTGTTCCTGGAAAGCCCTCAGCCATCCTTCGATGACTGAGAACCTCCATCAGCTCTGTCTCCTGTCTGCCTACAATTATTATAATAAATATTGTGTTTGACAAGTTTTTTTGTGCTGCCAAATATCTCATATAGATTCCAGTTTTGATATTTCAATGGATATTTATAAATAACATTAATTGAATTATCACATTGCATGTTTAACTAGCCCTATTGTGATGATTTAAACTAGCACCTCACTGTTAAAAGCTCATTTTAATTTCAAGCATGTTTAAGTATTTATGGACATGAAAAAAAACAGGAAATATATAAATTGAGATTTATTTAATTAATATAACAAATAAGGGGGAAAGAGTCATTGAAAGGCACATTCTTCTGGAAGCTCCTGATCCTGACGACACCAGCAGAGGAGACCAGCTGCAGACACCAGAGACCAGCTGCAGACACCAGAGGACCTAGAACCAAGAGAGCAGCTGTTATTAGTAAACAAATAAATCAGGGCAGTTTTAGTGAGCTGAACACATTAAAGAATAATTTTCTCATGGGGTATTTTCATAACTTTATGCAGCAGACTAACTTGAGCCCAGGGCTACCGGAGAGCTGCTATCCAGCACGTTTCAGTGGATTTTCCTGCTTTAACAGGTTAGATTAACTGTTAAGCAGCTCAGCTATTTGTTGCTGATTAAAACCAGGTGTGCTGAAGCAGATAAACCTCTAAAACATGCTGAATACTAGCTCTCTAGGGCCGTGGAGACAAACCCTGCAGCTAATCTGATGCTATGGCTAATGGCTACTTACATTCAGAGGTGGTTCTGTTGGGTCAGTTCTGGGAGTTACAGGCAACTCACAAGCTCAAAAAATTAAGGCTCAGGTCCGCTTGTCTCCTCCAAATACACTTGGTCCCTTTCTTCTCAAGTGTCTGGGTAAGGAGGGGGAGAAACGTCCTCCATTTCTAATAACTGCATAGAGTGAAGGGAGCTAGCATCGTCTAGTTAGCCGTCGTCTTCGTCACTGCCGCGGCTCCGCCCTCTCCGTCCTCCAGGCAACGCCTACTAATGTTGCATTTTTTAAAATTGATACGTGGGTGGAGAAGGTCTCCGAGGCTGAATTGACCCGCTCTTTAAATTGCCACCAGATCCGGTGACCTTTGGGACATGGTTTGACCCCCTTAGGAAAGTGCTATCATCATGAAACGTTCAGATCACTTACAGCTCAATAGCTTCTACCTTCCTGTAACGTTTCAGCCTGATTGGACCTTGTTTTCACACAAATGAACCCAGAAAGATGTGAAATTGTGCTTCGTGCAACATAATTCTGGGTGCCATTTAAAAACCATAAGTGCTAATGACTCCATTCCTTTTTGGGTTAATGGGGGCTGTTAATTGGAGTACTCTAAAACAAACCTGACCTCTCTAGGATATTCAGAAGCCAAGTTATAAGCCCACAAATGTGTAACTGGACTAGTCCTTTAAAGTGACACCAGGCCCGGTGACCTTTGGGACATGGTTTGACCCCTATAGGAATGTGCGATCATCATGAAAGGTTCAGATCACTTACAACTCAATAGATTCTACCTTCTTGTAACGTTTCAGCCTGATTGGACCTTGTTTTCACACAAATGGACCCAGAATGATGTGAAATTGTGCTTCGTGCAACATAATTCTGGGTGCCATTTACAAACCATAAGCGCTAATGACTCCATTCCTTTTTGTGGTTGTAGGGGCTGTTGACTGGAGTACATTAAAACAAACCTGATCTCTCTAGGACATCCAGAAGCCAAGTTATAAGCCCACAAATGTGTAACTGGACTTCTTCTTTAAATTGACACCAGATCTGGTGACCTTTGGGACATGGTTTGACCCCCTTAGGAAAGGGCGATCATCTTGAAACGTTCAGATCCCTTACAACTCAATAGATTCTACCTTCTTGTAACGTTTCAGCCTGATTGGACCTTGTTTTCACACAAATGGACCCAGAATGATGTGAAATTGTGCTTCGTGCAACATAATTCTGGGTGCCATTTACAAACCATAAGTGCTAATGACTCCATTCCTTTTTGTGCTTGCAGGGGCTGTTGATTGGAGTACACTAAAACAAACCTGACCTCTCTAGGACATTCAGAAGCCAAGTTATAAGCCCACAAAGGTGTAACTGGACTACTTTAAAGTGACACCAGGCCCGGTGACCTTTGGGACATGGTTTGACCCACTATAGGATTGTGCGATCATCTTGAAACGTTCAGATCACTTACAACTCAATAGATTCTACCTTCTTGTAACGTTTCAGCCTGATTGGACCTTGTTTTCACACAAATGGACCCAGAATGATGTGAAATTGTGCTTCGTGCAACATAATTCTGGGTGCCATTTACAAACCATAAGTGCTAATGACTCCATTCCTTTTTGTGGTGGTAGGGGCTGTTGGTTGGAGTACATTAAAACAAACCTGATCTCTCTAGGACATTCAGAAGCCAAGTTATAAGCCCACAAATGTGTAACTGGACTACTTCTTTAAATTGACACCAGATCCGGTGACCTTTGGGACATGGTTTGACCCCCTTAGGAAAGTGCTATCATCATGAAACGTTCAGATCACTTACAACTCAATAGATTCTACCTTCCTGTAACGTTTCAGCCTGATTGGACCTTGTTTTCACACAAATGGACCCAGAATGATGTGAAATTGTGCTTCGTGCAACATAATTCTGGGTGCCATTTACAAACCATAAGTGCTAATGACTCCATTCCTTTTTGTGGTTGTAGGGGCTGTTGATTGGAGTACATTAAAACAAACCTGATCTCTCTAGGACATTCAGAAGCCAAGTTATAAGCCCACAAATGTGTAACTGGACTACTACTTTAAATTGACACCAGATCCGGTGACCTTTGGGACATGGTTTGACCCCCTTAGGAAAGTGCGATCATCTTGAAACGTTCAGATCACTTACAACTCAATAGATTCTACCTTCTTGTAACGTTTCAGCCTGATTGGACCTTGTTTTCAGACAAATGGACCCAGAGTGATGAGAAATTGTGCTTCGTGCAACATAATTCTGGGTGCCATTTAAAAACCATAAGTGCTAATGACTCCATTCCTTTTTCTGGTTGTAGGGGCTGTTGATTGGAGTATACTAAAACAAACCTGATCTCTCTAGGACATTCAGAAGCCAAGTTATAAGCCCACAAATGTGTAACTGGACTACTTCTTTAAATTGACACCAGATCTGGTGACCTTTGGGACATGGTTTGACCCCCTTAGGAAAGGGCGATCATCTTGAAACGTTCAGATCACTTACAACTCAATAGATTCTACCTTCTTGTAATGTTTCAGCCTGATTGGACCTTGTTTTCACACAAATGGACCCAGAATGATGTGAAATTGTGCTTTGTGCAACATAATTCTGGGTGCCATTTACAAACCATAAGTGCTAATGACTCCATTCCTTTTTGTGCTTGTAGGGGCTGTTGATTGGAGTACACTAAAACAAACCTGACCTCTCTAGGACATTCAGAAGCCAAGTTATAAGCCCACAAAGGTGTAACTGGACTACTTCTTTAAAGTGACACCAGGCCCGGTGACCTTGGGGACATGGTTTGACCCCATTAGGAAAGCGCTATCATCATGAAACGTTCAGATCACTTACAACTCAATAGATTCTACCTTCCTGTAACGTTTCAGCCTGATTGGACCTTGTTTTAACACAAATGAACCCAGAATGATGTGAAATTGTGCTTCGTGCAACATAATTCTGGGTGCCATTTACAAACCATAAGTGCTAATGACTCCATTCCTTTTTGTGGTTGTAGGGGCTGTTTATTGGAGTACACTAAAACAAACCTGACCTCACTAGGACATTCAGAAGCCAAGTTATAAGCCCACAAATGTGTAACTGGACTACTTCTTTAAATTGACACCAGATCCGGTGACCTTTGGGACATGGTTTGACCCCCTTAGGAAAGTGCTATCATCATGAAACGTTCAGATCACTTACAACTCAATATATTCTACCTTCCTGTAACGTTTCAGCCTGATTGGACCTTGTTTTCACACAAACGAACCCAGAATGATGTGAAATTGTGCTTCGTGCAACATAATTCTGGGTGCCATTTAAAAACCATAAGTGCTAATGACTCCATTCCTTTTTGGGGTTGTAGGGGTTGTTAATTGGAGTACTCTAAACCAAACCTGATCTCTCTAGGTCATTCAGAAGCCAAGTTATAAGCCCACAAATGTGTAACTGGACTACTTCTTTAAATTGACACGAGATCTGGTGACCTCTGGGACATGGTTTGACCCCCTTAGGAAAGTGCTATCATCATGAAACGTTCAGATCACTTACAACTCAATAGATTCTACCTTCCTGTAACGTTTCAGCCTGATTGGACCTTGTTTTCACACAAATGAACCCAGAATGATGTGAAATTGTGCTTTGTGCAACATAATTCTGGGTGCCATTTAAAAACCATAAGTGCTAATGACTCCATTCCTTTTTGGGTTAATGGGGGCTGTTAACTGGAGTACTCTAAAACAAACCTGACCTCTCTAGGATATTCAGAAGCCAAGTTATAAGCCCACAAATGTGTAACTGGACTACCTCTTTAAAGTGACACCAGGCCCGGTGACCTTTGGGACATGGTTTGACCCCCTATAGGAATGTGCGGTCATCATGAAACGTTCAGATCACTTACAACTCAATAGATTCTACCTTCTTGTAACGTTTCAGCCTGATTGGACCTTGTTTTCACACAAATGGACCCAGAATTATGTGAAATTGTGCTTCCCGCAACATAATTCTGGGTGCCATTTACAAACCATAAGTGCTAATGACTCCATTCCTTTTTGTGGTTGTAGGGGCTGTTGATTGGAGTACATTAAAACAAACCTGATCTCTCTAGGACATTCAGAAGCCAAGTTATAAGCCCACAAATGTGTAACTGGACAACTTCTTTAAATTGACACCAGATCCGGTGACCTTTGGGACATGGTTTGACCCCCTTAGGAAAGTGCGATCATCTTGAAACGTTCAGATCACTTACAACTCAATAGATTCTACCTTCTTGTAACGTTTCAGCCTGGTTGGACCTTGTTTTCACACAAAAGGACCCAGAATGATGTGAAATTGTGCTTCGTGCAAATTAATTCTGGGTGCCATTTAAAAACCATAAGTGCTAATGACTCCATTCCTTTTTGGGTTAATGGGGGCTGTTAATTGGAGTACTCTTAAACAAACCTGACCTCTCTAGGACATTCAGAAGCCAAGTTATAAGCCCACAAATGTGTAACTGGACTACTTCTTTAAAGTGACACCAGATCCGGTGACCTTTGGGACATGGTTTGACCCCCAATAGGAATGTGCGATCATCATGAAACGTTCAGATCACTTACAACTCAATAGATTCTACCTTCTTGTAACGTTTCAGCCTGATTGGACCTTGTTTTTACACAAATGAACCCAGAATGATGTGACATTGTGCTTCGTGCAACATAATTCTGGGTGCCATTTACAATCCATAAGTGCTAATGACTCCCTTCCTTTTTGTGGTTGTAGGGGCTGTTGATTGGAGTACATTAAAACAAACCTGATCTCTCTAGGAAATTCAGAAGCCAAGTTATAAGCCCACAAATGTGTAGCTGGACTACTTCTTTAAATTGACACCAGATCCGGTGACCTTTGGGACATGGTTTGACCCCCTTAGGAAAGTGATATCATCATGAAACATTCAGATCACTTACAACTCAATAGATTCTACTTTCCTGTAACGTTTCAGCCTGATTGGACCTTGTTTTCACACAAATGAACCCAGAATGATGTGAAATTGTGCTTCGTGCAACATAATTCTGGGTGCCATTTACAAACCATAAGTGCTAATGACTCCATTCCTTTTTGTGCTTGTAGGGGCTGTTGATTGGAGTACACTAAAACAAACCTGATCTCTCTAGGACATTCAGAAGCCAAGTTATAAGCCCACAAATGCGTAACTGGACTACTTCTTTAAAGAGCAAGTAACGTCTAAATTAACTTTTTTTTGCTGATGAACTGCATAAATGAGTGTCTAATAGTGTTTTAAATGTGTGCATTCTTTATTTTAGCATTTTGGTGCATTTTCTTTAAAAATTAAAAATTCTGTCTAAAAACCACAGTAATGTGCCACCTTCAGCTGAAAACATAGAATTTGAGTCATTTTGAATAAATTTTAGCCAATGGCTAAAGAGTAAAGTACTACGTAAACCAGTAGAGTACTACGTAGCAGCTCCGTGCCAAAGTTATAAAAGCAACGAGCGTCTCGGCCACGCCCTGTGGCGAGTGGGAGTTGGATTTGCAAGCCAGTTTAGGAGGTCAGCGGTAGTTCAGCATTAGCATATAGCATTAGCATATCCTAGTCTTTAGCATATCTTTTAGTGTTATAAATACTTATTTAGTGTTAGATTTGGCTGTTGGATATTGTAGTTTAGTTAGTGTTTGGCTGTTAGTGTAATTGGGAAAGTAATTCGGGTTTAGTGCTCCATATCGTGTTAGTATTGGTGAGTAGGTGTAGTGTAGTATGGTTGCGGTGACTCTGTGGGCATTTTACCCGCGATTCTGCACGTCTCCGTTTGATGAGGGAGGCTGCCCACCATGGCTCTTCCGCGATTTAGATGCAGCCCACCGACTCTGCTCCCCCACCACGGCGGGCTCCAGTCTGAGGTGAGTAAGCTAAATAAGCGTTTTAACATCTTCTAAAGACAATTCCCTACCTAAATGCAAAGTCTGAGAGACGTGGTTCACTTCCTTTAGCTAGTCAGTCGGCAATTCTGCAACAGTGGCTCTAACTAACAGCACTAGTTGACAGACATTATTACAGCGTGAAATCCAGCACAGAGTGACCCAGTTCTGTAAGGAATTCTGTTCAGGAGGTCACATTTCAGGCTCTCCACATCATGTGTGACTGACTTTTACATTATAACGATCACACACTAAGAATGTTATAAAGCACCTATATAGGAGATTCTTTTATATATTATCTGACTTTATAAACTCCCAACAACAATGTGCTTATATATTTTTTTTCAGGCTAAATCTACCCAAGACACTGGCTGTCAGACTGATTTAGCTGCAAGAATGCACTTGTCCAGGCAGACGTGAAGCCTTACCTGTAGCAAAGGTGAATTATTTTTAATAATCTTCTATGTAAACATTTTATTATTACCTTCTAGTTTTAATTTGTTTTACAGATTATTGTTACACGTGATTTTATGCTCTTTTAAACATTTATAAATGTGCTGCTTCTTTGTTTTTACATAGCCAGCCAGAATGGAGTTCACAGCCGCAGTGTGTCTGGTGTCCCACGGGGACCATGATGAAAATTCATCTTCCAGAAGGTCCCAGAGCAGCGGCCACACACCCTGAAAAGACCAAGGTGTGAGGTGTCTGCTGTTGATTCCAGCTTCCACCTCAGTGACAGTGCAAGCTCAGTGAACTGTTCAAGGTAAAAAAAAAATTAAAACATTTCAGAATTTTTAAGATATTAACAATTAAATAAGTATGTGATTACATCATGACGGAGGCTACTGATTCTGCCCCCGTGACACTTGGTGGTGACGTGTGAGCTGATTCACATGGAAAAAAAGTTTTACATTAAATATTTTGTTTTTGCTATCAAAAGTAAATTAACTAATAACCTGCATTATTGCAGGACACTCAGCAAAATATGGACTCTACAACATGAGGCAGGCACACGTTAATAACTCTATATTAGCACATAAGGTGAGCAACACCACATATAGTACACTGTCCTGAATTTGTTTTCTTTCTGCATCTCATTAGCCTGGCTGATCACCCGATAACTCCTGTCATCTGGTTATGACAGCATGAGGATGTCCTCACACACCTGTAACCTATCAGCTCATCTGGCAGAATAGAGAGAGAAGAGACAACACCAAATCTCCTGTTCCTGGAAAGCCCTCAGCCATCCTTCGATGACTGAGAACCTCCATCAGCTCTGTCTCCTGTCTGCCTACAATTATTATAATAAATATTGTGTTTGACAAGTTTTTTTGTGCTGCCAAATATCTCATATAGATTCCAGTTTTGATATTTCAATGGATATTTATAAATAACATTAATTGAATTATCACATTGCATGTTTAACTAGCCCTATTGTGATGATTTAAACTAGCACCTCACTGTTAAAAGCTCATTTTAATTTCAAGCATGTTTAAGTATTTATGGACATGAAAAAAAACAGGAAATATATAAATTGAGATTTATTTAATTAATATAACAAATAAGGGGGAAAGAGTCATTGAAAGGCACATTCTTCTGGAAGCTCCTGATCCTGACGACACCAGCAGAGGAGACCAGCTGCAGACACCAGAGACCAGCTGCAGACACCAGAGGACCTAGAACCAAGAGAGCAGCTGTTATTAGTAAACAAATAAATCAGGGCAGTTTTAGTGAGCTGAACACATTAAAGAATAATTTTCTCATGGGGTATTTTCATAACTTTATGCAGCAGACTAACTTGAGCCCAGGGCTACCGGAGAGCTGCTATCCAGCACGTTTCAGTGGATTTTCCTGCTTTAACAGGTTAGATTAACTGTTAAGCAGCTCAGCTATTTGTTGCTGATTAAAACCAGGTGTGCTGAAGCAGATAAACCTCTAAAACATGCTGAATACTAGCTCTCTAGGGCCGTGGAGACAAACCCTGCAGCTAATCTGATGCTATGGCTAATGGCTACTTACATTCAGAGGTGGTTCTGTTGGGTCAGTTCTGGGAGTTACAGGCAACTCACAAGCTCAAAAAATTAAGGCTCAGGTCCGCTTGTCTCCTCCAAATACACTTGGTCCCTTTCTTCTCAAGTGTCTGGGTAAGGAGGGGGAGAAACGTCCTCCATTTCTAATAACTGCATAGAGTGAAGGGAGCTAGCATCGTCTAGTTAGCCGTCGTCTTCGTCACTGCCGCGGCTCCGCCCTCTCCGTCCTCCAGGCAACGCCTACTAATGTTGCATTTTTTAAAATTGATACGTGGGTGGAGAAGGTCTCCGAGGCTGAATTGACCCGCTCTTTAAATTGCCACCAGATCCGGTGACCTTTGGGACATGGTTTGACCCCCTTAGGAAAGTGCTATCATCATGAAACGTTCAGATCACTTACAGCTCAATAGCTTCTACCTTCCTGTAACGTTTCAGCCTGATTGGACCTTGTTTTCACACAAATGAACCCAGAAAGATGTGAAATTGTGCTTCGTGCAACATAATTCTGGGTGCCATTTAAAAACCATAAGTGCTAATGACTCCATTCCTTTTTGGGTTAATGGGGGCTGTTAATTGGAGTACTCTAAAACAAACCTGACCTCTCTAGGATATTCAGAAGCCAAGTTATAAGCCCACAAATGTGTAACTGGACTAGTCCTTTAAAGTGACACCAGGCCCGGTGACCTTTGGGACATGGTTTGACCCCTATAGGAATGTGCGATCATCATGAAAGGTTCAGATCACTTACAACTCAATAGATTCTACCTTCTTGTAACGTTTCAGCCTGATTGGACCTTGTTTTCACACAAATGGACCCAGAATGATGTGAAATTGTGCTTCGTGCAACATAATTCTGGGTGCCATTTACAAACCATAAGCGCTAATGACTCCATTCCTTTTTGTGGTTGTAGGGGCTGTTGACTGGAGTACATTAAAACAAACCTGATCTCTCTAGGACATCCAGAAGCCAAGTTATAAGCCCACAAATGTGTAACTGGACTTCTTCTTTAAATTGACACCAGATCTGGTGACCTTTGGGACATGGTTTGACCCCCTTAGGAAAGGGCGATCATCTTGAAACGTTCAGATCCCTTACAACTCAATAGATTCTACCTTCTTGTAACGTTTCAGCCTGATTGGACCTTGTTTTCACACAAATGGACCCAGAATGATGTGAAATTGTGCTTCGTGCAACATAATTCTGGGTGCCATTTACAAACCATAAGTGCTAATGACTCCATTCCTTTTTGTGCTTGCAGGGGCTGTTGATTGGAGTACACTAAAACAAACCTGACCTCTCTAGGACATTCAGAAGCCAAGTTATAAGCCCACAAAGGTGTAACTGGACTACTTTAAAGTGACACCAGGCCCGGTGACCTTTGGGACATGGTTTGACCCACTATAGGATTGTGCGATCATCTTGAAACGTTCAGATCACTTACAACTCAATAGATTCTACCTTCTTGTAACGTTTCAGCCTGATTGGACCTTGTTTTCACACAAATGGACCCAGAATGATGTGAAATTGTGCTTCGTGCAACATAATTCTGGGTGCCATTTACAAACCATAAGTGCTAATGACTCCATTCCTTTTTGTGGTGGTAGGGGCTGTTGGTTGGAGTACATTAAAACAAACCTGATCTCTCTAGGACATTCAGAAGCCAAGTTATAAGCCCACAAATGTGTAACTGGACTACTTCTTTAAATTGACACCAGATCCGGTGACCTTTGGGACATGGTTTGACCCCCTTAGGAAAGTGCTATCATCATGAAACGTTCAGATCACTTACAACTCAATAGATTCTACCTTCCTGTAACGTTTCAGCCTGATTGGACCTTGTTTTCACACAAATGGACCCAGAATGATGTGAAATTGTGCTTCGTGCAACATAATTCTGGGTGCCATTTACAAACCATAAGTGCTAATGACTCCATTCCTTTTTGTGGTTGTAGGGGCTGTTGATTGGAGTACATTAAAACAAACCTGATCTCTCTAGGACATTCAGAAGCCAAGTTATAAGCCCACAAATGTGTAACTGGACTACTACTTTAAATTGACACCAGATCCGGTGACCTTTGGGACATGGTTTGACCCCCTTAGGAAAGTGCGATCATCTTGAAACGTTCAGATCACTTACAACTCAATAGATTCTACCTTCTTGTAACGTTTCAGCCTGATTGGACCTTGTTTTCAGACAAATGGACCCAGAGTGATGAGAAATTGTGCTTCGTGCAACATAATTCTGGGTGCCATTTAAAAACCATAAGTGCTAATGACTCCATTCCTTTTTCTGGTTGTAGGGGCTGTTGATTGGAGTATACTAAAACAAACCTGATCTCTCTAGGACATTCAGAAGCCAAGTTATAAGCCCACAAATGTGTAACTGGACTACTTCTTTAAATTGACACCAGATCTGGTGACCTTTGGGACATGGTTTGACCCCCTTAGGAAAGGGCGATCATCTTGAAACGTTCAGATCACTTACAACTCAATAGATTCTACCTTCTTGTAATGTTTCAGCCTGATTGGACCTTGTTTTCACACAAATGGACCCAGAATGATGTGAAATTGTGCTTTGTGCAACATAATTCTGGGTGCCATTTACAAACCATAAGTGCTAATGACTCCATTCCTTTTTGTGCTTGTAGGGGCTGTTGATTGGAGTACACTAAAACAAACCTGACCTCTCTAGGACATTCAGAAGCCAAGTTATAAGCCCACAAAGGTGTAACTGGACTACTTCTTTAAAGTGACACCAGGCCCGGTGACCTTGGGGACATGGTTTGACCCCATTAGGAAAGCGCTATCATCATGAAACGTTCAGATCACTTACAACTCAATAGATTCTACCTTCCTGTAACGTTTCAGCCTGATTGGACCTTGTTTTAACACAAATGAACCCAGAATGATGTGAAATTGTGCTTCGTGCAACATAATTCTGGGTGCCATTTACAAACCATAAGTGCTAATGACTCCATTCCTTTTTGTGGTTGTAGGGGCTGTTTATTGGAGTACACTAAAACAAACCTGACCTCACTAGGACATTCAGAAGCCAAGTTATAAGCCCACAAATGTGTAACTGGACTACTTCTTTAAATTGACACCAGATCCGGTGACCTTTGGGACATGGTTTGACCCCCTTAGGAAAGTGCTATCATCATGAAACGTTCAGATCACTTACAACTCAATATATTCTACCTTCCTGTAACGTTTCAGCCTGATTGGACCTTGTTTTCACACAAACGAACCCAGAATGATGTGAAATTGTGCTTCGTGCAACATAATTCTGGGTGCCATTTAAAAACCATAAGTGCTAATGACTCCATTCCTTTTTGGGGTTGTAGGGGTTGTTAATTGGAGTACTCTAAACCAAACCTGATCTCTCTAGGTCATTCAGAAGCCAAGTTATAAGCCCACAAATGTGTAACTGGACTACTTCTTTAAATTGACACGAGATCTGGTGACCTCTGGGACATGGTTTGACCCCCTTAGGAAAGTGCTATCATCATGAAACGTTCAGATCACTTACAACTCAATAGATTCTACCTTCCTGTAACGTTTCAGCCTGATTGGACCTTGTTTTCACACAAATGAACCCAGAATGATGTGAAATTGTGCTTTGTGCAACATAATTCTGGGTGCCATTTAAAAACCATAAGTGCTAATGACTCCATTCCTTTTTGGGTTAATGGGGGCTGTTAACTGGAGTACTCTAAAACAAACCTGACCTCTCTAGGATATTCAGAAGCCAAGTTATAAGCCCACAAATGTGTAACTGGACTACCTCTTTAAAGTGACACCAGGCCCGGTGACCTTTGGGACATGGTTTGACCCCCTATAGGAATGTGCGGTCATCATGAAACGTTCAGATCACTTACAACTCAATAGATTCTACCTTCTTGTAACGTTTCAGCCTGATTGGACCTTGTTTTCACACAAATGGACCCAGAATTATGTGAAATTGTGCTTCCCGCAACATAATTCTGGGTGCCATTTACAAACCATAAGTGCTAATGACTCCATTCCTTTTTGTGGTTGTAGGGGCTGTTGATTGGAGTACATTAAAACAAACCTGATCTCTCTAGGACATTCAGAAGCCAAGTTATAAGCCCACAAATGTGTAACTGGACAACTTCTTTAAATTGACACCAGATCCGGTGACCTTTGGGACATGGTTTGACCCCCTTAGGAAAGTGCGATCATCTTGAAACGTTCAGATCACTTACAACTCAATAGATTCTACCTTCTTGTAACGTTTCAGCCTGGTTGGACCTTGTTTTCACACAAAAGGACCCAGAATGATGTGAAATTGTGCTTCGTGCAAATTAATTCTGGGTGCCATTTAAAAACCATAAGTGCTAATGACTCCATTCCTTTTTGGGTTAATGGGGGCTGTTAATTGGAGTACTCTTAAACAAACCTGACCTCTCTAGGACATTCAGAAGCCAAGTTATAAGCCCACAAATGTGTAACTGGACTACTTCTTTAAAGTGACACCAGATCCGGTGACCTTTGGGACATGGTTTGACCCCCAATAGGAATGTGCGATCATCATGAAACGTTCAGATCACTTACAACTCAATAGATTCTACCTTCTTGTAACGTTTCAGCCTGATTGGACCTTGTTTTTACACAAATGAACCCAGAATGATGTGACATTGTGCTTCGTGCAACATAATTCTGGGTGCCATTTACAAACCATAAGTGCTAATGACTCCCTTCCTTTTTGTGGTTGTAGGGGCTGTTGATTGGAGTACATTAAAACAAACCTGATCTCTCTAGGAAATTCAGAAGCCAAGTTATAAGCCCACAAATGTGTAGCTGGACTACTTCTTTAAATTGACACCAGATCCGGTGACCTTTGGGACATGGTTTGACCCCCTTAGGAAAGTGATATCATCATGAAACATTCAGATCACTTACAACTCAATAGATTCTACTTTCCTGTAACGTTTCAGCCTGATTGGACCTTGTTTTCACACAAATGAACCCAGAATGATGTGAAATTGTGCTTCGTGCAACATAATTCTGGGTGCCATTTACAAACCATAAGTGCTAATGACTCCATTCCTTTTTGTGCTTGTAGGGGCTGTTGATTGGAGTACACTAAAACAAACCTGATCTCTCTAGGACATTCAGAAGCCAAGTTATAAGCCCACAAATGCGTAACTGGACTACTTCTTTAAAGAGCAAGTAACGTCTAAATTAACTTTTTTTTGCTGATGAACTGCATAAATGAGTGTCTAATAGTGTTTTAAATGTGTGCATTCTTTATTTTAGCATTTTGGTGCATTTTCTTTAAAAATTAAAAATTCTGTCTAAAAACCACAGTAATGTGCCACCTTCAGCTGAAAACATAGAATTTGAGTCATTTTGAATAAATTTTAGCCAATGGCTAAAGAGTAAAGTACTACGTAAACCAGTAGAGTACTACGTAGCAGCTCCGTGCCAAAGTTATAAAAGCAACGAGCGTCTCGGCCACGCCCTGTGGCGAGTGGGAGTTGGATTTGCAAGCCAGTTTAGGAGGTCAGCGGTAGTTCAGCATTAGCATATAGCATTAGCATATCCTAGTCTTTAGCATATCTTTTAGTGTTATAAATACTTATTTAGTGTTAGATTTGGCTGTTGGATATTGTAGTTTAGTTAGTGTTTGGCTGTTAGTGTAATTGGGAAAGTAATTCGGGTTTAGTGCTCCATATCGTGTTAGTATTGGTGAGTAGGTGTAGTGTAGTATGGTTGCGGTGACTCTGTGGGCATTTTACCCGCGATTCTGCACGTCTCCGTTTGATGAGGGAGGCTGCCCACCATGGCTCTTCCGCGATTTAGATGCAGCCCACCGACTCTGCTCCCCCACCACGGCGGGCTCCAGTCTGAGGTGAGTAAGCTAAATAAGCGTTTTAACATCTTCTAAAGACAATTCCCTACCTAAATGCAAAGTCTGAGAGACGTGGTTCACTTCCTTTAGCTAGTCAGTCGGCAATTCTGCAACAGTGGCTCTAACTAACAGCACTAGTTGACAGACATTATTACAGCGTGAAATCCAGCACAGAGTGACCCAGTTCTGTAAGGAATTCTGTTCAGGAGGTCACATTTCAGGCTCTCCACATCATGTGTGACTGACTTTTACGTTATAACGATCACACACTAAGAATGTTATAAAGCACCTATATAGGAGATTCTTTTATATATTATCTGACTTTATAAACTCCCAACAACAATGTGCTTATATATTTTTTTTCAGGCTAAATCTACCCAAGACACTGGCTGTCAGACTGATTTAGCTGCAAGAATGCACTTGTCCAGGCAGACGTGAAGCCTTACCTGTAGCAAAGGTGAATTATTTTTAATAATCTTCTATGTAAACATTTTATTATTACCTTCTAGTTTTAATTTGTTTTACAGATTATTGTTACACGTGATTTTATGCTCTTTTAAACATTTATAAATGTGCTGCTTCTTTGTTTTTACATAGCCAGCCAGAATGGAGTTCACAGCCGCAGTGTGTCTGGTGTCCCACGGGGACCATGATGAAAATTCATCTTCCAGAAGGTCCCAGAGCAGCGGCCACACACCCTGAAAAGACCAAGGTGTGAGGTGTCTGCTGTTGATTCCAGCTTCCACCTCAGTGACAGTGCAAGCTCAGTGAACTGTTCAAGGTAAAAAAAAAAATTAAAACATTTCAGAATTTTTAAGATATTAACAATTAAATAAGTATGTGATTACATCATGACGGAGGCTACTGATTCTGCCCCCGTGACACTTGGTGGTGACGTGTGAGCTGATTCACATGGAAAAAAAGTTTTACATTAAATATTTTGTTTTTGCTATCAAAAGTAAATTAACTAATAACCTGCATTATTGCAGGACACTCAGCAAAATATGGACTCTACAACATGAGGCAGGCACACGTTAATAACTCTATATTAGCACATAAGGTGAGCAACACCACATATAGTACACTGTCCTGAATTTGTTTTCTTTCTGCATCTCATTAGCCTGGCTGATCACCCGATAACTCCTGTCATCTGGTTATGACAGCATGAGGATGTCCTCACACACCTGTAACCTATCAGCTCATCTGGCAGAATAGAGAGAGAAGAGACAACACCAAATCTCCTGTTCCTGGAAAGCCCTCAGCCATCCTTCGATGACTGAGAACCTCCATCAGCTCTGTCTCCTGTCTGCCTACAATTATTATAATAAATATTGTGTTTGACAAGTTTTTTTGTGCTGCCAAATATCTCATATAGATTCCAGTTTTGATATTTCAATGGATATTTATAAATAACATTAATTGAATTATCACATTGCATGTTTAACTAGCCCTATTGTGATGATTTAAACTAGCACCTCACTGTTAAAAGCTCATTTTAATTTCAAGCATGTTTAAGTATTTATGGACATGAAAAAAAACAGGAAATATATAAATTGAGATTTATTTAATTAATATAACAAATAAGGGGGAAAGAGTCATTGAAAGGCACATTCTTCTGGAAGCTCCTGATCCTGACGACACCAGCAGAGGAGACCAGCTGCAGACACCAGAGACCAGCTGCAGACACCAGAGGACCTAGAACCAAGAGAGCAGCTGTTATTAGTAAACAAATAAATCAGGGCAGTTTTAGTGAGCTGAACACATTAAAGAATAATTTTCTCATGGGGTATTTTCATAACTTTATGCAGCAGACTAACTTGAGCCCAGGGCTACCGGAGAGCTGCTATCCAGCACGTTTCAGTGGATTTTCCTGCTTTAACAGGTTAGATTAACTGTTAAGCAGCTCAGCTATTTGTTGCTGATTAAAACCAGGTGTGCTGAAGCAGATAAACCTCTAAAACATGCTGAATACTAGCTCTCTAGGGCCGTGGAGACAAACCCTGCAGCTAATCTGATGCTATGGCTAATGGCTACTTACATTCAGAGGTGGTTCTGTTGGGTCAGTTCTGGGAGTTACAGGCAACTCACAAGCTCAAAAAATTAAGGCTCAGGTCCGCTTGTCTCCTCCAAATACACTTGGTCCCTTTCTTCTCAAGTGTCTGGGTAAGGAGGGGGAGAAACGTCCTCCATTTCTAATAACTGCATAGAGTGAAGGGAGCTAGCATCGTCTAGTTAGCCGTCGTCTTCGTCACTGCCGCGGCTCCGCCCTCTCCGTCCTCCAGGCAACGCCTACTAATGTTGCATTTTTTTAAATTGATACGTGGGTGGAGAAGGTCTCCGAGGCTGAATTGACCCGCTCTTTAAATTGCCACCAGATCCGGTGACCTTTGGGACATGGTTTGACCCCCTTAGGAAAGTGCTATCATCATGAAACGTTCAGATCACTTACAACTCAATAGCTTCTACCTTCCTGTAACGTTTCAGCCTGATTGGACCTTGTTTTCACACAAATGAACCCAGAAAGATGTGAAATTGTGCTTCGTGCAACATAATTCTGGGTGCCATTTAAAAACCATAAGTGCTAATGACTCCATTCCTTTTTGGGTTAATGGGGGCTGTTAATTGGAGTACTCTAAAACAAACCTGACCTCTCTAGGATATTCAGAAGCCAAGTTATAAGCCCACAAATGTGTAACTGGACTAGTCCTTTAAAGTGACACCAGGCCCGGTGACCTTTGGGACATGGTTTGACCCCTATAGGAATGTGCGATCATCATGAAAGGTTCAGATCACTTACAACTCAATAGATTCTACCTTCTTGTAACGTTTCAGCCTGATTGGACCTTGTTTTCACACAAATGGACCCAGAATGATGTGAAATTGTGCTTCGTGCAACATAATTCTGGGTGCCATTTACAAACCATAAGCGCTAATGACTCCATTCCTTTTTGTGGTTGTAGGGGCTGTTGACTGGAGTACATTAAAACAAACCTGATCTCTCTAGGACATTCAGAAGCCAAGTTATAAGCCCACAAATGTGTAACTGGACTACTTCTTTAAATTGACACCAGATCTGGTGACCTTTGGGACATGGTTTGACCCCCTTAGGAAAGGGCGATCATCTTGAAACGTTCAGATCCCTTACAACTCAATAGATTCTACCTTCTTGTAACGTTTCAGCCTGATTGGACCTTGTTTTCACACAAATGGACCCAGAATGATGTGAAATTGTGCTTCGTGCAACATAATTCTGGGTGCCATTTACAAACCATAAGTGCTAATGACTCCATTCCTTTTTGTGCTTGCAGGGGCTGTTGATTGGAGTACACTAAAACAAACCTGACCTCTCTAGGACATTCATAAGCCAAGTTATAAGCCCACAAAGGTGTAACTGGACTACTTTAAAGTGACACCAGGCCCGGTGACCTTTGGGACATGGTTTGACCCACTATAGGATTGTGCGATCATCTTGAAATGTTCAGATCACTTACAACTCAATAGATTCTACCTTCTTGTAACGTTTCAGCCTGATTGGACCTTGTTTTCACACAAATGGACCCAGAATGATGTGAAATTGTGCTTCGTGCAACATAATTCTGGGTGCCATTTACAAACCATAAGTGCTAATGACTCCATTCCTTTTTGTGGTGGTAGGGGCTGTTGGTTGGAGTACATTAAAACAAACCTGATCTCTCTAGGACATTCAGAAGCCAAGTTATAAGCCCACAAATGTGTAACTGGACTACTTCTTTAAATTGACACCAGATCCGGTGACCTTTGGGACATGGTTTGACCCCCTTAGGAAAGTGCTATCATCATGAAACGTTCAGATCACTTACAACTCAATAGATTCTACCTTCCTGTAACGTTTCAGCCTGATTGGACCTTGTTTTCACACAAATGGACCCAGAATGATGTGAAATTGTGCTTCGTGCAACATAATTCTGGGTGCCATTTACAAACCATAAGTGCTAATGACTCCATTCCTTTTTGTGGTTGTAGGGGCTGTTGATTGGAGTACATTAAAACAAACCTGATCTCTCTAGGACATTCAGAAGCCAAGTTATAAGCCCACAAATGTGTAACTGGACTACTACTTTAAATTGACACCAGATCCGGTGACCTTTGGGACATGGTTTGACCCCCTTAGGAAAGTGCGATCATCTTGAAACGTTCAGATCACTTACAACTCAATAGATTCTACCTTCTTGTAACGTTTCAGCCTGATTGGACCTTGTTTTCAGACAAATGGACCCAGAGTGATGAGAAATTGTGCTTCGTGCAACATAATTCTGGGTGCCATTTAAAAACCATAAGTGCTAATGACTCCATTCCTTTTTCTGGTTGTAGGGGCTGTTGATTGGAGTATACTAAAACAAACCTGATCTCTCTAGGACATTCAGAAGCCAAGTTATAAGCCCACAAATGTGTAACTGGACTACTTCTTTAAATTGACACCAGATCTGGTGACCTTTGGGACATGGTTTGACCCCCTTAGGAAAGGGCGATCATCTTGAAACGTTCAGATCACTTACAACTCAATAGATTCTACCTTCTTGTAATGTTTCAGCCTGATTGGACCTTGTTTTCACACAAATGGACCCAGAATGATGTGAAATTGTGCTTTGTGCAACATAATTCTGGGTGCCATTTACAAACCATAAGTGCTAATGACTCCATTCCTTTTTGTGCTTGTAGGGGCTGTTGATTGGAGTACACTAAAACAAACCTGACCTCTCTAGGACATTCAGAAGCCAAGTTATAAGCCCACAAAGGTGTAACTGGACTACTTCTTTAAAGTGACACCAGGCCCGGTGACCTTGGGGACATGGTTTGACCCCATTAGGAAAGCGCTATCATCATGAAACGTTCAGATCACTTACAACTCAATAGATTCTACCTTCCTGTAACGTTTCAGCCTGATTGGACCTTGTTTTAACACAAATGAACCCAGAATGATGTGAAATTGTGCTTCGTGCAACATAATTCTGGGTGCCATTTACAAACCATAAGTGCTAATGACTCCATTCCTTTTTGTGGTTGTAGGGGCTGTTTATTGGAGTACACTAAAACAAACCTGACCTCACTAGGACATTCAGAAGCCAAGTTATAAGCCCACAAATGTGTAACTGGACTACTTCTTTAAATTGACACCAGATCCGGTGACCTTTGGGACATGGTTTGACCCCCTTAGGAAAGTGCTATCATCATGAAACGTTCAGATCACTTACAACTCAATATATTCTACCTTCCTGTAACGTTTCAGCCTGATTGGACCTTGTTTTCACACAAACGAACCCAGAATGATGTGAAATTGTGCTTCGTGCAACATAATTCTGGGTGCCATTTACAAACCATAAGTGCTAATGACTCCATTCCTTTTTGGGGTTGTAGGGGTTGTTAATTGGAGTACTCTAAACCAAACCTGATCTCTCTAGGTCATTCAGAAGCCAAGTTATAAGCCCACAAATGTGTAACTGGACTACTTCTTTAAATTGACACGAGATCTGGTGACCTCTGGGACATGGTTTGACCCCCTTAGGAAAGTGCTATCATCATGAAACGTTCAGATCACTTACAACTCAATAGATTCTACCTTCCTGTAACGTTTCAGCCTGATTGGACCTTGTTTTCACACAAATGAACCCAGAATGATGTGAAATTGTGCTTTGTGCAACATAATTCTGGGTGCCATTTAAAAACCATAAGTGCTAATGACTCCATTCCTTTTTGGGTTAATGGGGGCTGTTAACTGGAGTACTCTAAAACAAACCTGACCTCTCTAGGATATTCAGAAGCCAAGTTATAAGCCCACAAATGTGTAACTGGACTACTTCTTTAAAGTGACACCAGGCCCGGTGACCTTTGGGACATGGTTTGACCCCCTATAGGAATGTGCGGTCATCATGAAACGTTCAGATCACTTACAACTCAATAGATTCTACCTTCTTGTAACGTTTCAGCCTGATTGGACCTTGTTTTCACACAAATGGACCCAGAATGATGTGAAATTGTGCTTCCCGCAACATAATTCTGGGTGCCATTTACAAACCATAAGTGCTAATGACTCCATTCCTTTTTGTGGTTGTAGGGGCTGTTGATTGGAGTACATTAAAACAAACCTGATCTCTCTAGGACATTCAGAAGCCAAGTTATAAGCCCACAAATGTGTAACTGGACAACTTCTTTAAATTGACACCAGATCCGGTGACCTTTGGGACATGGTTTGACCCCCTTAGGAAAGTGCGATCATCTTGAAACGTTCAGATCACTTACAACTCAATAGATTCTACCTTCTTGTAACGTTTCAGCCTGGTTGGACCTTGTTTTCACACAAAAGGACCCAGAATGATGTGAAATTGTGCTTCGTGCAAATTAATTCTGGGTGCCATTTAAAAACCATAAGTGCTAATGACTCCATTCCTTTTTGGGTTAATGGGGGCTGTTAATTGGAGTACTCTTAAACAAACCTGACCTCTCTAGGATATTCAGAAGCCAAGTTATAAGCCCACAAATGTGTAACTGGACTACTTCTTTAAAGTGACACCAGATCCGGTGACCTTTGGGACATGGTTTGACCCCCAATAGGAATGTGCGATCATCATGAAACGTTCAGATCACTTACAACTCAATAGATTCTACCTTCTTGTAACGTTTCAGCCTGATTGGACCTTGTTTTTACACAAATGAACCCAGAATGATGTGACATTGTGCTTCGTGCAACATAATTCTGGGTGCCATTTACAAACCATAAGTGCTAATGACTCCCTTCCTTTTTGTGGTTGTAGGGGCTGTTGATTGGAGTACATTAAAACAAACCTGATCTCTCTAGGAAATTCAGAAGCCAAGTTATAAGCCCACAAATGTGTAGCTGGACTACTTCTTTAAATTGACACCAGATCCGGTGACCTTTGGGACATGGTTTGACCCCCTTAGGAAAGTGATATCATCATGAAACATTCAGATCACTTACAACTCAATAGATTCTACTTTCCTGTAACGTTTCAGCCTGATTGGACCTTGTTTTCACACAAATGAACCCAGAATGATGTGAAATTGTGCTTCGTGCAACATAATTCTGGGTGCCATTTACAAACCATAAGTGCTAATGACTCCATTCCTTTTTGTGCTTGTAGGGGCTGTTGATTGGAGTACACTAAAACAAACCTGATCTCTCTAGGACATTCAGAAGCCAAGTTATAAGCCCACAAATGCGTAACTGGACTACTTCTTTAAAGAGCAAGTAACGTCTAAATTAACTTTTTTTTGCTGATGAACTGCATAAATGAGTGTCTAATAGTGTTTTAAATGTGTGCATTCTTTATTTTAGCATTTTGGTGCATTTTCTTTAAAAATTAAAAATTCTGTCTAAAAACCACAGTAATGTGCCACCTTCAGCTGAAAACATAGAATTTGAGTCATTTTGAATAAATTTTAGCCAATGGCTAAAGAGTAAAGTACTACGTAAACCAGTAGAGTACTACGTAGCAGCTCCGTGCCAAAGTTATAAAAGCAACGAGCGTCTCGGCCACGCCCTGTGGCGAGTGGGAGTTGGATTTGCAAGCCAGTTTAGGAGGTCAGCGGTAGTTCAGCATTAGCATATAGCATTAGCATATCCTAGTCTTTAGCATATCTTTTAGTGTTATAAATACTTATTTAGTGTTAGATTTGGCTGTTGGATATTGTAGTTTAGTTAGTGTTTGGCTGTTAGTGTAATTGGGAAAGTAATTCGGGTTTAGTGCTCCATATCGTGTTAGTATTGGTGAGTAGGTGTAGTGTAGTATGGTTGCGGTGACTCTGTGGGCATTTTACCCGCGATTCTGCACGTCTCCGTTTGATGAGGGAGGCTGCCCACCATGGCTCTTCCGCGATTTAGATGCAGCCCACCGACTCTGCTCCCCCACCACGGCGGGCTCCAGTCTGAGGTGAGTAAGCTAAATAAGCGTTTTAACATCTTCTAAAGACAATTCCCTACCTAAATGCAAAGTCTGAGAGACGTGGTTCACTTCCTTTAGCTAGTCAGTCGGCAATTCTGCAACAGTGGCTCTAACTAACAGCACTAGTTGACAGACATTATTACAGCGTGAAATCCAGCACAGAGTGACCCAGTTCTGTAAGGAATTCTGTTCAGGAGGTCACATTTCAGGCTCTCCACATCATGTGTGACTGACTTTTACGTTATAACGATCACACACTAAGAATGTTATAAAGCACCTATATAGGAGATTCTTTTATATATTATCTGACTTTATAAACTCCCAACAACAATGTGCTTATATATTTTTTTTCAGGCTAAATCTACCCAAGACACTGGCTGTCAGACTGATTTAGCTGCAAGAATGCACTTGTCCAGGCAGACGTGAAGCCTTACCTGTAGCAAAGGTGAATTATTTTTAATAATCTTCTATGTAAACATTTTATTATTACCTTCTAGTTTTAATTTGTTTTACAGATTATTGTTACACGTGATTTTATGCTCTTTTAAACATTTATAAATGTGCTGCTTCTTTGTTTTTACATAGCCAGCCAGAATGGAGTTCACAGCCGCAGTGTGTCTGGTGTCCCACGGGGACCATGATGAAAATTCATCTTCCAGAAGGTCCCAGAGCAGCGGCCACACACCCTGAAAAGACCAAGGTGTGAGGTGTCTGCTGTTGATTCCAGCTTCCACCTCAGTGACAGTGCAAGCTCAGTGAACTGTTCAAGGTAAAAAAAAAAATTAAAACATTTCAGAATTTTTAAGATATTAACAATTAAATAAGTATGTGATTACATCATGACGGAGGCTACTGATTCTGCCCCCGTGACACTTGGTGGTGACGTGTGAGCTGATTCACATGGAAAAAAAGTTTTACATTAAATATTTTGTTTTTGCTATCAAAAGTAAATTAACTAATAACCTGCATTATTGCAGGACACTCAGCAAAATATGGACTCTACAACATGAGGCAGGCACACGTTAATAACTCTATATTAGCACATAAGGTGAGCAACACCACATATAGTACACTGTCCTGAATTTGTTTTCTTTCTGCATCTCATTAGCCTGGCTGATCACCCGATAACTCCTGTCATCTGGTTATGACAGCATGAGGATGTCCTCACACACCTGTAACCTATCAGCTCATCTGGCAGAATAGAGAGAGAAGAGACAACACCAAATCTCCTGTTCCTGGAAAGCCCTCAGCCATCCTTCGATGACTGAGAACCTCCATCAGCTCTGTCTCCTGTCTGCCTACAATTATTATAATAAATATTGTGTTTGACAAGTTTTTTTGTGCTGCCAAATATCTCATATAGATTCCAGTTTTGATATTTCAATGGATATTTATAAATAACATTAATTGAATTATCACATTGCATGTTTAACTAGCCCTATTGTGATGATTTAAACTAGCACCTCACTGTTAAAAGCTCATTTTAATTTCAAGCATGTTTAAGTATTTATGGACATGAAAAAAAACAGGAAATATATAAATTGAGATTTATTTAATTAATATAACAAATAAGGGGGAAAGAGTCATTGAAAGGCACATTCTTCTGGAAGCTCCTGATCCTGACGACACCAGCAGAGGAGACCAGCTGCAGACACCAGAGACCAGCTGCAGACACCAGAGGACCTAGAACCAAGAGAGCAGCTGTTATTAGTAAACAAATAAATCAGGGCAGTTTTAGTGAGCTGAACACATTAAAGAATAATTTTCTCATGGGGTATTTTCATAACTTTATGCAGCAGACTAACTTGAGCCCAGGGCTACCGGAGAGCTGCTATCCAGCACGTTTCAGTGGATTTTCCTGCTTTAACAGGTTAGATTAACTGTTAAGCAGCTCAGCTATTTGTTGCTGATTAAAACCAGGTGTGCTGAAGCAGATAAACCTCTAAAACATGCTGAATACTAGCTCTCTAGGGCCGTGGAGACAAACCCTGCAGCTAATCTGATGCTATGGCTAATGGCTACTTACATTCAGAGGTGGTTCTGTTGGGTCAGTTCTGGGAGTTACAGGCAACTCACAAGCTCAAAAAATTAAGGCTCAGGTCCGCTTGTCTCCTCCAAATACACTTGGTCCCTTTCTTCTCAAGTGTCTGGGTAAGGAGGGGGAGAAACGTCCTCCATTTCTAATAACTGCATAGAGTGAAGGGAGCTAGCATCGTCTAGTTAGCCGTCGTCTTCGTCACTGCCGCGGCTCCGCCCTCTCCGTCCTCCAGGCAACGCCTACTAATGTTGCATTTTTTAAAATTGATACGTGGGTGGAGAAGGTCTCCGAGGCTGAATTGACCCGCTCTTTAAATTGCCACCAGATCCGGTGACCTTTGGGACATGGTTTGACCCCCTTAGGAAAGTGCTATCATCATGAAACGTTCAGATCACTTACAACTCAATAGCTTCTACCTTCCTGTAACGTTTCAGCCTGATTGGACCTTGTTTTCACACAAATGAACCCAGAAAGATGTGAAATTGTGCTTCGTGCAACATAATTCTGGGTGCCATTTAAAAACCATAAGTGCTAATGACTCCATTCCTTTTTGGGTTAATGGGGGCTGTTAATTGGAGTACTCTAAAACAAACCTGACCTCTCTAGGATATTCAGAAGCCAAGTTATAAGCCCACAAATGTGTAACTGGACTAGTCCTTTAAAGTGACACCAGGCCCGGTGACTTTTGGGACATGGTTTGACCCCTATAGGAATGTGCGATCATCATGACAGGTTCAGATCACTTACAACTCAATAGATTCTACCTTCTTGTAACGTTTCAGCCTGATTGGACCTTGTTTTCACACAAATGGACCCAGAATGATGTGAAATTGTGCTTCGTGCAACATAATTCTGGGTGCCATTTACAAACCATAAGCGCTAATGACTCCATTCCTTTTTGTGGTTGTAGGGGCTGTTGACTGGTGTACATTAAAACAAACCTGATCTCTCTAGGACATTCAGAAGCCAAGTTATAAGCCCACAAATGTGTAACTGGACTACTTCTTTAAATTGACACCAGATCTGGTGACCTTTGGGACATGGTTTGACCCCCTTAGGAAAGGGCGATCATCTTGAAACGTTCAGATCCCTTACAACTCAATAGATTCTACCTTCTTGTAACGTTTCAGCCTGATTGGACCTTGTTTTCACACAAATGGACCCAGAATGATGTGAAATTGTGCTTCGTGCAACATAATTCTGGGTGCCATTTACAAACCATAAGTGCTAATGACTCCATTCCTTTTTGTGCTTGCAGGGGCTGTTGATTGGAGTACACTAAAACAAACCTGACCTCTCTAGGACATTCAGAAGCCAAGTTATAAGCCCACAAAGTTGTAACTGGACTACTTTAAAGTGACACCAGGCCCGGTGACCTTTGGGACATGGTTTGACCCACTATAGGATTGTGCGATCATCTTGAAACGTTCAGATCACTTACAACTCAATAGATTCTACCTTCTTGTAACGTTTCAGCCTGATTGGACCTTGTTTTCACACAAATGGACCCAGAATGATGTGAAATTGTGCTTCGTGCAACATAATTCTGGGTGCCATTTACAAACCATAAGTGCTAATGACTCCATTCCTTTTTGTGGTGGTAGGGGCTGTTGGTTGGAGTACATTAAAACAAACCTGATCTCTCTAGGACATTCAGAAGCCAAGTTATAAGCCCACAAATGTGTAACTGGACTACTTCTTTAAATTGACACCAGATCCGGTGACCTTTGGGACATGGTTTGACCCCCTTAGGAAAGTGCTATCATCATGAAACGTTCAGATCACTTACAACTCAATAGATTCTACCTTCCTGTAACGTTTCAGCCTGATTGGACCTTGTTTTCACACAAATGGACCCAGAATGATGTGAAATTGTGCTTCATGCAACATAATTCTGGGTGCCATTTACAAACCATAAGTGCTAATGACTCCATTCCTTTTTGTGGTTGTAGGGGCTGTTGATTTGAATACATTAAAACAAACCTGATCTCTCTAGGACATTCAGAAGCCAAGTTATAAGCCCACAAATGTGTAACTGGACTACTTCTTTAAATTGACACCAGATCCGGTGACCTTTGGGACATGGTTTGACCCCCTTAGGAAAGTGCGATCATCTTGAAACGTTCAGATCACTTACAACTCAATAGATTCTACCTTCTTGTAACGTTTCAGCCTGATTGGACCTTGTTTTCAGACAAATGGACCCAGAGTGATGAGAAATTGTGCTTCGTGCAACATAATTCTGGGTGCCATTTAAAAACCATAAGTGCTAATGACTCCATTCCTTTTTCTGGTTGTAGGGGCTGTTGATTGGAGTATACTAAAACAAACCTGATCTCTCTAGGACATTCAGAAGCCAAGTTATAAGCCCACAAATGTGTAACTGGACTACTTCTTTAAATTGACACCAGATCTGGTGACCTTTGGGACATGGTTTGACCCCCTTAGGAAAGGGCGATCATCTTGAAACGTTCAGATCACTTACAACTCAATAGATTCTACCTTCTTGTAACGTTTCAGCCTGATTGGACCTTGTTTTCACACAAATGGACCCAGAATGATGTGAAATTGTGCTTTGTGCAACATAATTCTGGGTGCCATTTACAAACCATAAGTGCTAATGACTCCATTCCTTTTTGTGCTTATAGGGGCTGTTGATTGGAGTACACTAAAACAAACCTGACCTCTCTAGGACATTCAGAAGCCAAGTTATAAGCCCACAAAGGTGTAACTGGACTACTTCTTTAAAGTGACACCAGGCCCGGTGACCTTTGGGACATGGTTTGACCCCCTATAGGGTTGTGCGATCATCTTGAAACGTTCAGATCACTTACAACTCAATAGATTCTAACTTCTTGTAACGTTTCAGCCTGATTGGACCTTGTTTTCACACAGATGGACCCAGAATGATGTGAAATTGTGCTTCCCGCAACATAATTCTGGGTGCCATTTACAAACCATAAGTGCTAATGACTCCATTCCTTTTTGTGGTTGTAGGGGCTGTTGGTTGAAGTACATTAAAACAAACCTGATCTCTCTAGGACATTCAGAAGCCAAGTTATAAGCCCACAAATGTGTAACTGGACTACTTCTTTAAATTGACACCAGATCCGGTGACCTTTGGGACATGGTTTGACCCCCTTAGGAAAGTGCTATCATCATGAAACGTTCAGTTCACTTATAACTCAATAGATTCTACCTTCCTGTAACGTTTTAGCCTGATTGGACCTTGTTTTCACACAAATGAACCCAGAATGATGTGAAATTGTGCTTCGTGCAACATAATTCTGGGAGCCATTTAAAAACCATAAGTGCTAATGACTCCATTCCTTTTTGTGATTGTAGGGGCTGGTAATTGGAGTATACTAAAACAAACCTGATCTCTCTAGGACATTCAGAAGCCAAGTTATAAGCCCACAAATGTGTAACTGGACTACTTCTTTAAATTGACACCAGATCCGGTGACCTTTGGGACATGGTTTGACCCCCTTAGGAAAGTGCTATCATCAGGAAACGTTCAGATCACTTACAACTCTATAGATTCTACCTTCTTGTAGCGTTTCAGCGTTATTGGACCTTGTTTTCACACAAATGAACCCAGAATGATGTGAAATTGTGCTTTGTGCAACATAATTCTGGTTGCCATTTACAAACCATAAGTGCTAATGACTCCATTCCTTTTTGTGGTTGTAGGGGCTGTTGATTGGAGCACAATAAAACAAACCTGATCTCTCTAGGACATTCAGAAGCCAAGTTATAAGCCCACAAATGTGTAACTGGACTACTTCTTTAAATTGACACCAGATCCGGTGACCTTTGGGACATGGTTTGACCCCCTTAGGAAAGTGCTATCAACATGAAACGTTCAGATCACTTACAACGCAATAGATTCTACCTTCCTGTAACGTTTCAGCCTGGTTGGACCTTGTTTTCACACAAATGAACCCAGAATGATGTGAAATTGTGCTTCGTGCAACATAATTCTGGGTGCCATTTACAAACCATAAGTGCTAATGACTCCATTTCTTTTTGTGGTTGTAGGGGCTTTTGATTGGAGTACACTAAAACAAACCTGACCTCTTTAGGATATTCAGAAGCCATGTTATAAGCCCACAAATGTGTAACTGGACTACTTCTTTAAAGTGACACCAGGCCCGGTGACCTTTGGGACATGGTTTGACCCCCTATAGGAATGTGCGATCATCATGAAACGTTCAGATCACTTACAACTCAATAGATTCTACCTTCTTGTAACGTTTCAGCCTGATTGGACCTTGTTTTCACACAAATGGACCCAGAATGATGTGAAATTGTGCTTCGTGCAACATAATTCTGGGTGCCATTTACAAACCATAAGTGCTAATGACTCCATTCCTTTTTGTGGTTGTAGGGGCTGTTGATTGGAGTACACTAAAACAAACCTGATCTCTCTAGGACATTCAGAAGCCAAGTTATAAGCCCACAAATGTGTAACTGGACTACTTCTTTAAATTGACACCAGATCCGGTGACCTTTGGGACATGGTTTGACCCCCTTAGGAAAGTGCTATCATCATGAAACGTTCAGATCACTTACAACTCAATAGATTCTACCTTCCTGTAACGTTTCAGCCTGATTGGACCTTGTTTTCACACAAATGAACCCAGAATGATGTGAAATTGTGCTTTGTGCAACATAATTCTGGGTGCCATTTACAAACCATAAGTGCTAATGACTCCATTCCTTTTTGGGTTAATGGGGGCTGTTAATTGGAGTACTCTTAAACAAACCTGACCTCTCTAGGATATTCAGAAGCCAAGTTATAAGCCCACAAATGTGTAACTGGACTACTTCTTTAAAGTGACACCAGATCCGGTGACCTTTGGGACATGGTTTGACCCCCAATAGGAATGTGCGATCATCATGAAACATTCAGATCACTTACAACTCAATAGATTCTACCTTCTTGTAACGTTTCAGCCTGATTGGACCTTGTTTTCACACAAATGGACCCAGAATGATGTGAAATTGTGCTTCGTGCAACATAATTCTGGGTGCCATTTACAAACCATAAGTGCTAATGACTCCCTTCCTTTTTGTGGTTGTAGGGGCTGTTGATTGGAGTACATTAAAACAAACCTGATCTCTCTAGGAAATTCAGAAGCCAAGTTATAAGCCCACAAATGTGTAACTGGACTACTTCTTTAAATTGACACCAGATCCGGTGACCTTTGGGACATGGTTTGACCCCCTTAGGAAAGTGCTATCATCATGAATTGTTCAGATCACTTACAACTCAATAGATTCTACCTTCCTGTAACGTTTCAGCCTGATTGGACCTTGTTTTCACACAAATGAACCCAGAATGATATGAAATTGTTTTTCGTGCAACATAATTCTGGGAGCCATTTAAAAACCATAAGTGCTAATGACTCCATTCCTTTTTGTGGTTGTAGGGGCTTTTAATTGGAGTACATTAAAACAAACCTGATCTCTCTAGGACATTCAGAAGCCAAGTTATAAGCCCACAAATGTGTAACTGGACTACTTTAAATTGACACCAGATCCGGTGACCTTTGGGACATGGTTTGACCCCCTTAGGAAAGTGCGATCATCATGAAACGTTCAGATCACTTACAACTCAATAGATTCTACCTTCTTGTAACGTTTCAGCCTGATTGGACCTTGTTTTCACACAAATGGACCCAGAAATGTGAAATTGTGCTTCGTGCAACATAATTCTGGGTGCCATTTAAAAACCATAAGTGCTAATGACTCCATTCCTTTTTGTGGATGTAGGGGCTGTTGATTGGAGTATACTAAAACAAACCTGATCTCTCTAGGACATTCAGAAGCCAAGTTATAAGCCCACAAATGTGTAACTGGACTACTTCTTTAAATTGACACCAGATCCGGTGACCTTTGGGACATGGTTTGACCCCCTTAGGAAAGTGCGATCATCATGAAACGTTCAGATCACTTACAACTCAATAGATTCTACCTTCCTGTAACGTTTCAGCCTGATTGGACCTTGTTTTCACAAACAAATGAACCCAGAATAATGTGAAATTGTGCTGCGTGCAACATAATTCTGGGTGCCATTTACAAACCATAAGTGCTAATGACTCCATTCCTTTTTGTGTTTGTAGGGGCTGTTGATTGGAGTACACTAAAACAAACCTGATCTCTCTAGGACATTCAGAAGCCAAGTTATAAGCCCACAAATGTGTAACTGGACTACTTCTTTAAATTGACAACTGATCCGGTGACCTTTGGGACATGGTTTGACCCCCTTAGGAAAGTGCTATCATCATGAAACGTTCAGATCACTTACAACTCAATAGATTCTACCTTCCTGTAACGTTTCAGCCTGATTGGACCTTGTTTTCACACAAATGAACCCAGAATGATGTGAAATTGTGCTTCGTGCAACATAATTCTGGGTGCCATTTACAAACCATAAGTGCTAATGACTCCATTCCTTTTTGGGTTGATGGGGGCTGTTAATTGGAGTACTCTTAAACAAACCTGACCTCTCTAGGATATTCAGAAGCCAAGTTATAAGCCCACAAATGTGTAACTGGACTACTTCTTTAAAGTGACACCAGATCCGGTGACCTTTGGGACATGGTTTAACCCCCAATAGGAATGTGCGATCATCATGAAACATTCAGATCACTTACAACTCAATAGATTCTACCTTCTTGTAACGTTTCAGCCTGATTGGACCTTGTTTACACACAAATGGACCCAGAATGATGTGAAATTGTGCTCCGTGCAACATAATTCTGGGTGCCATTTAAAAACCATAAGTGCTAATGACTCCATTCCTTTTGGGGTTAATGGGGGCTGTTAATTGGAGTACTCTAAAACAAACCTGACCTCTCTAGGATATTCGGAAGCCAAGTTATAAGCCCACAAATGTGTAACTGGACTACTTCTTTAAATTGACACCAGATCCGATGACCTTTGGGACATGGTTTGACCCCCTTAGGAAAGTGCGATGATCTTGAAACGTTCAGATCACTTACAACTCAATAGATTCTACCTTCTTGTAACGTTTCAGCCTGATTGGACCTTGTTTTCACAATGACTCCATTCCTTTTTGTGGTTGTAGGGGCTGTTGGCTGGAGTACATTAAAACAAACCTGATCTCTCTAGGACATTCAGAAGCCAAATTATAAGCCCACAAATGTGTAACTGGACTACTTCTTTAAATTCACACCAGATCCGGTGACTTTTGGGACATGGTTTGACCCCCTTAGGAAAGTGCTATCATCATAAAACGTTCAGATCTCTTAAAACTCAATAGATTCTACCTTCCTGTAACGTTTCAGCCTGATTGGACCTTGTTTTCACACAAATGAACCCAGAATGATATGAAATTGTGCTTCGTGCAACATAATTCTGGGTGCCATTTAAAAACCATAAGTGCTAATGACTCCATTCCTTTTTGTGGATGTAGGGGCTGTTGATTGGAGTATACTAAAACAAACCTGATCTCTCTAGGACATTCAGAAGCCAAGTTATAAGCCCACAAATGTGTAACTGGACTACTTCTTTAAATTGACACCAGATCCGGTGACCTTTGGGACATGGTTTGACCCCCTTAGGAAAGTGCGATCATCATGAAACGTTCAGATCACTTACAACTCAATAGATTCTACCTTCCTGTAACGTTTCAGCCTGATTGGACCTTGTTTTCACAAACAAATGAACCCAGAATAATGTGAAATTGTGCTGCGTGCAACATAATTCTGGGTGCCATTTACAAACCATAAGTGCTAATGACTCCATTCCTTTTTGTGTTTGTAGGGGCTGTTGATTGGAGTACACTAAAACAAACCTGATCTCTCTAGGACATTCAGAAGCCAAGTTATAAGCCCACAAATGTGTAACTGGACTACTTCTTTAAATTGACAACTTATCCGGTGACCTTTGGGACATGGTTTGACCCCCTTAGGAAAGTGCTATCATCATGAAACGTTCAGATCACTTACAACTCAATAGATTCTACCTTCCTGTAACGTTTCAGCCTGATTGGACCTTGTTTTCACACAAATGAACCCAGAATGATGTGAAATTGTGCTTCGTGCAACATAATTCTGGGTGCCATTTACAAACCATAAGTGCTAATGACTCCATTCCTTTTTGGGTTGATGGGGGCTGTTAATTGGAGTACTCTTAAACAAACCTGACCTCTCTAGGATATTCAGAAGCCAAGTTATAAGCCCACAAATGTGTAACTGGACTACTTCTTTAAAGTGACACCAGATCCGGTGACCTTTGGGACATGGTTTAACCCCCAATAGGAATGTGCGATCATCATGAAACATTCAGATCACTTACAACTCAATAGATTCTACCTTCTTGTAACGTTTCAGCCTGATTGGACCTTGTTTTCACACAAATGGACCCAGAATGATGTGAAATTGTGCTTCGTGCAACATAATTCTGGGTGCCATTTACAAACCATAAGTGCTAATGACTCCCTTCCTTTTTGTGGTTGTAGGGGCTGTTGATTGGAGTTCATTAAAACAAACCTGATCCCTCTAGGAAATTCAGAAGCCAAGTTATAAGCCCACAAATGTGTAACTGGACTACTTCTTTAAATTGACACCTGATCCGGTGACCTTTGGGACATGGTTTGACCCCCTTAGGAAAGTGCTATCATCATGAAACGTTCAGATCACTTACAACTCAATAGATTCTACCGTCCTGTAACGTTTCAGCCTGATTGGACCTTGTTTTCACACAATTGAACCCAGAATGATATGAAATTGTGCTTCGTGCAACATAATTCTGGGTGCCATTTAAAAACCATAAGTGCTAATGACTCCATTCCTTTTTGTGGTTGTAGGGGCTGTTGATTGGAGTACATTAAAACAAACCTGATCTCTCTAGGACATTCAGAAGCCAAGTTATAAGCCCACAAATGTGTAACTGGACTACTTCTTTAAATTGACACCAGATCCGGTGACCTTTGGGACATGGTTTGACCCCCTTAGGAAAGTGCGATCATCATGAAACGTTCAGATCACTTACAACTCAATAGATTCTACCTTCTTGTAACGTTTCAGCCTGATTGGACCTTGTTTTCACACAAATGGACCCAGAAATGTGAAATTGTGCTTCGTGCAACATAATTCTGGGTGCCATTTAAAAACCATAAGTGCTAATGACTCCATTCCTTTTTGGGTTAATGGGGGCTGTTAATTGGAGTACTCTTAAACAAACCTGACCTCTCTAGGATATTCAGAAGCCAAGTTATAAGCCCACAAATGTGTAACTGGACTACTTCTTTAAAGTGACACCAGATCCGGTGACCTTTGGGACATGGTTTGACCCCCAATAGGAATGTGCGATCATCATGAAACGTTCAGATCACTTACAACTCAATAGATTCTACCTTCTTGTAACGTTTCAGCCTGATTGGACCTTGTTTTTACACAAATGAACCCAGAATGATGTGACATTGTGCTTCGTGCAACATAATTCTGGGTGCCATTTACAAACCATAAGTGCTAATGACTCCCTTCCTTTTTGTGGTTGTAGGGGCTGTTGATTGGAGTACATTAAAACAAACCTGATCTCTCTAGGAAATTCAGAAGCCAAGTTATAAGCCCACAAATGTGTAGCTGGACTACTTTAAATTGACACCAGATCTGGTGACCTTTGGGACATGGTTTGACCCCCTTAGGAAAGGGCGATCATCTTGAAACGTTCAGATCACTTACAACTCAATAGATTCTACCTTCTTGTAACGTTTCAGCCTGATTGGACCTTGTTTTCACACAAATGGACCCAGAATGATGTGAAATTGTGCTTCGTGCAACATAATTCTGGGTGCCATTTACAAACCATAAGTGCTAATGACTCCATTCCTTTTTGTGCTTGTAGGGGCTGTTGATTGGAGTACACTAAAACAAACCTGACCTCTCTAGGACATTCAGAAGCCAAGTTATAAGCCCACAAAGGTGTAACTGGACTACTTCTTTAAAGTGACACCTGGCCCGGTGACCTTTGGGACATGGTTTGACCCCCTATAGGTTTGTGCGATCATCTTGAAACGTTCAGATCACTTACAACTCAATAGATTCTAACTTCTTGTAACGTTTCAGCCTGATTGGACCTTGTTTTCACACAGATGGACCCAGAATGATGTGAAATTGTGCTTCGTACAACATAATTCTGGGTGCCATTTACAAACCATAAGTGCTAATGACTCCATTCCTTTTTGTGGTTGTAGGGGCTGTTGGTTGGAGTACATTAAAACAAACCTGATCTCTCTAGGACATTCAGAAGCCAAGTTATAAGCCCACAAATGTGTAACTGGACTACTTCTTTAAATTGACACCAGATCCGGTGACCTTTGGGACATGGTTTGACCCCCTTAGGAAAGTGCTATCATCATGAAACGTTCAGATCACTTATAACTCAATAGATTCTACCTTCCTGTAACGTTTTAGCCTGATTGGACCTTGTTTTCACACAAATGAACCCAGAATGATGTGAAATTGTGCTTCGTGCAACATAATTCTGGGAGCCATTTAAAAACCATAAGTGCTAATGACTCCATTCATTTTTGTGGTTGTAGGGGCTGGTAATTGGAGTATACTAAAACAAACCTGATCTCTCTAGGACATTCAGAAGCCAAGTTATAAGCCCACAAATGTGTAACTGGACTACTTCTTTAAATTGACACCAGATCCGGTGACCTTTGGGACATGGTTTGACCCCCTTAGGAAAGTGCTATCATCATGAAACGTTCAGATCACTTACAACTCTATGGATTCTACCTTCTTGTAGCGTTTCAGCCTTATTGGACCTTGTTTTCACACAAATGAACCCAGAATGATGTGAAATTGTGCTTTGTGCAACATAATTCTGGGTGCCATTTACAAACCATAAGTGCTAATGACTCCATTCCTTTTTGTGGTTGTAGGGGCTGTTGATTGGAGCACATTAAAACAAACCTGATCTCTCTAGGACATTCAGAAGCCAAGTTATAAGCCCACAAATGTGTAACTGGACTACTTCTTTAAATTGACACCAGATCCGGTGACCTTTGGGACATGGATTGACCCCCTTAGGAAAGTGCTATCATCATGAAACGTTCAGATCACTTACAACGCAATAGATTCTACCTTCCTGTAACGTTTCAGCCTGGTTGGACCTTGTTTTCACACAAATGAACCCAGAATGATGTGAAATTGTGCTTCTCTCTTCGTCTTCGTCTTCGTCTTCCTCCGCTTATCCGGGTCCGGGTCGCGGGGGCAGCATCCCAATTAGGGAGCTCCAGGCCATCCTCTCCCCGGCCTTGTCCACCAGCTCCTCCGGCAGGACCCCAAGGCGTTCCCGGACCAGATTGGAGATGTAACCTCTCCAACGTGTCCTGGGTCGACCCGGGGGCCTTCTGCCGGCAGGACATGCCCGAAACACCTCCCCGGGGAGGCGTCCAGGAGGCATCCTGACCAGATGCCCAAACCACCTCAACTGGCTCCTTTCGATCCGGAGGAGCAGCGGTTCTACTCCGAGTCCCTCCCGAATGTCCGAGCTCCTCACCCTATCTCTAAGGCTGAGCCCGGCCACCCTACGGAGGAAACTCCTCCGTGAACCGTCACCTTATCGTGGTGGAGGAGTTTGAGTGCCCTAATGATCCTAGGAGCTATGTTGTCTGGGGCACTTAGTGCCCCTGGTAGGGTCTCCCATGACAAATTGGTCTTAGGTGAAGGGTGAGACAAAGAACGGTTCGAAGGATCTTTCATGGCGGTTAAAACGAAGAGTCGGAGTACCCGGCCCGGAGGGTTACCGGGGTCCCACCCTGGAGCCAGGCCTGCGGTTGGGGCCCGTGAGCGAGCGCCTGGTGGCCGGGCTTTCGCCCATGGGGCCCGGCCGGGCCCAGCCCGAACCGGATACATGGGCTCGTCCAACTGTGGACCCACCACCCGCAGGAGGAACATGAAGGGTCTGGTGCAATGCGAATCGGGTGGCAGACCAAGGCGGGAGCCTTGGCGGTCCAATCCCCGGACAAGAAAACTAGTTTTTGGGACATGGAACGTCACCTCGCTGGTGGGGAAGGAGCCGGAGCTTGTGGCAGAGGTTGAGTGGTACCGGCTAGATATAGTCGGACTCACCTCGACACATTGCATTGGCTCTTGAACCCGAGACCTGGAGAGGGGTTGTACACTCTACTTTGCTGGAGTTGCTCCGGGTGAGAGGCGGAGGGCTGGGGTTGGCTTTTTGTTAGCCCCAAGACTCTCTGCCTGTGTGTTGGGGTTTACACCGGGGGACAAGAGGGTAGCTTCCTTGCGCCTTCGGGTCGGGGAACGGGTCCTGACTGTTGTTTGTGCTTATGGGCCAAATATCAGTTCAGAGTACCCACCCTTTTTGGAGTCCCTGGGACGAGTGCTAGATAGTGCTCCATCAGGGGACTCCATTGTCCTGCTGGGGGACTTCAATGCCCACGTGGGCAATGACAGCTTGACCTGGAGGGGTGTGATTGGGAGGAACGGCCCACCTAATCTGAACTCGAGCGGTGTTTTGTTATTGGACTTCTGTGCAAGCCGCAGTTTGGCCATAACGAACACCATGTTCGAACATAAGGATGCCCACCGGTACACTTGGTACCAGGGCAGCCTAGGTCACAGGTCGATGATAGATTTTGTAGTCGTATCATCTGACCTGCGGCCGTATGTTTTGGACACCCGAGTGAAGAGAGGGGCGGAGCTGTCAACTGATCACCACCTGGTGGTGAGTTGGATCAGATGGCAAGGGAACATGCCGCGTAGGCCTGGCAGACCCAAACGCATAGTGAGGGTCTGCTGGGAACGCCTGGCAGAAGAACCTGTCAAGACGGTCTTCAACTCCCACCTCCGGCAGAGCTTTGACCACGTCCCGAGAGCAGTGGGGGACATTGAGTCCGAGTGGGCCTTGTTCCACTCTGCGATTGTCGAGGCGGCTGTTGCTAGCTGTGGTCGTAAGGTGGCCGGTGCCAGTCGTGGTGGCAACCCCCGTACCCGCTGGTGGACACCAGAGGTTCGGGGAGCCGTCAGGCTGAAGAAGGAGGCCTACAGGGCGTGGCTGGTCTGTGGGTCTCCGGAGGCAGCAGACAGGTACCGGATAGCCAAGCGGGGTGCAGCAGTGGCAGTTGCCGAGGCAAAATCTCGGGCGTGGGAGGAGTTTGGTGAGGCCATGGAGAAAGACTATCGATCGGCTCCAAAGAGGTTCTGGCAAACTGTCCGGCGCCTCAGGAGAGGAAGGCAGCAACTCGCTCACACTGTTTACAGTGGGCATGGGGAGCTGCTGACGTCAACTGAGGCTATAGTCGGACGGTGGAAGGAATACTTTGAGGAGCTCCTCAATCCCACCAATGCGCATTCCGAGGAGGAACCAGAGCTGGGAGGCCTGGGGATGGACTGTCCGATCTCGGGGGCAGAAGTTGCTGAGGTAGTCAAACAACTACACAGCGGCGGAGCCCCGGGGGCGGATGAGGTTCGTCCTGGGTATCTCAAGGCTATGGATGTTGTAGGGCTGTCATGGTTGACACGTCTCTACAACATTGCGTGGTCATCGGGGGCAGTTCCTAGGGAGTGGCAGACCGGGGTGGTGGTCCCTATCTTTAAGAAGGGTGACCTGAGGGTGTGTTCCAACTATAGGGGGATCACACTCCTCAGCCTCCCTGGAAAGGTCTACGCCAAGGTACTGGAGAGGAGGGTCCGATCGATAGTTGAATCTCAGATAGAGGAGGAGCAATGTGGTTTTCGTCCTGGCCGTGGAACTGTGGACCAGCTCTATACCCTTGCAAGGGTGATGGAGGGGGCATGGGAGTTTGCCCAACCAATCCACATGTGCTTTGTGGATTTGGAGAAGGCTTATGACCGTGTCCCCAGGGGCACCCTGTGGGGGACGCTCCAGGAGTATGGGGTGGGTGGCTTTCTGTTAAGGGCCATTCAGTCCCTTTACCAGAGGAGCGTGAGTTTGGTCCGCATAGCCGGTAGTAAGTCGGACCTGTTCCCAGTGAGGGTTGGACTCCGCCAGGGCTGCCCTTTGTCACCGGTTCTGTTCATCACTTTTATGGACAGAATTTCTAGACGCAGCCGTGGTGTGGAGTGTGTCGAGTTTGGTGGCAGGAGAATCTCGTCTCTGCTTTTTGCGGATGATGTGGTCCTCCTAGCTTCATCCAGCTCTGACCTTCAGCTCTTGCTGGGTAGGTTCGCGGCCGAATGTGAAGCGGCTGGGATGAGGATCAGCACCTCCAAATCTGAGACCATGGTTCTCGACCGGAAAAGGGTGGCTTGCCACCTCGGGGTCGGGGGAGAGGTCCTACCTCAAGTGGAGGAGTTTAAGTATCTCGGGGTCTTGTTCACGAGTGAGGGTAGGAGGGATCGGGAGATCGACAGGCGGATTGGTTCGGCGTCTGCAGTGATGCGGACGCTGAGCCGATCTGTCATGGGGAAGAGGGAGCTGAGCCAGAAAGCCAGGCTCTCGATTTACCGGTCGATCTACGTCCCAATCCTCACCTATGGTCATGAGCTTTGGGTAATGACCGAAAGAACGAGATCGCGGATACAAGCGGCCGAAATTGTGCTTCGTGCAACATAATTCTGGGTGCCATTTACAAACCATAAGTGCTAATGACTCCATTTCTTTTTGTGGTTGTAGGGGCTTTTGATTGGAGTACACTAAAACAAACCTAACCTCTGTAGGACATTCAGAAACCAAGTTATAAGCCCACAAATGTGTAACTGGACTACTGCTTTAAATTGACACCAGATCCGATGACCTTTGGGACATGGTTTGACCCCCTTAGGAAAGTGCGATCATCTTGAAACGTTCAAATCACTTACAACTCAATAGATTCTACCTTCTTGTAACGTTTCAGCCTGATTGGACCTTGTTTTCACAATGACTCCATTCCTTTTTGTGGTTGTAGGGGCTGTTGGCTGGAGTACATTAATACAAACCTGATCTCTGTAGGACATTCAGAAGCCAAGTTATAAGCCCACAAATGTGTAACTGGACTACTTCTTTAAATTGACACCAGATCCGGTGACTTTTGGGACATGGTTTGACCCCCTTAGGAAAGTGCTATCATCATTTAACGTTCAGATCACTTACAACTCAATAGATTCTACCGTCCTGTAACGTTTCAGCCTGATTGGACCTTGTTTTCACACAAATGAACCCAGAATGATATGAAATTGTGCTTCGTGCAACATAATTCTGGGTGCCATTTAAAAACCATAAGTGCTAATGACTCCATTCCTTTTTGTGGTTGTAGGGGCTGTTGATTGGAGTACACTAAAACAAACCTGATCTCTCTAGAACATTCAGAAGCCAAGTTATAAGCACACAAATGTGTAACTGGACTACTTCTTTAAATTGACACCAGATCCGGTGACCTTTGGGACATGGTTTGACCCCCTTAGGAAAGTGCGGTCATCTTGAAACGTTCAGATCACTTACAACTCAATAGATTCTACCTTCTTGTAACGTTTCAGCCTGATTGGACCTTGTTTTCACACAAATGGACCCAGAATGATGTGAAATTGTGCTTCATGCAACATATTTCTGGGTGCCATTTACAAACCATAAGTGCTAATGACTCCATTCCTTTTTGAGGTTGTATGGGCTATTGATTGGAGTACAATAAAACAAACCTGATCTCTCTAGGACATTCAGAAGCCAAGTTATAAGCCCACAAATGTGTAACTGGACTACTTCTTTAAATTGACACCAGATCAGGTGACCTTTGGGACATGGTTTGACCCCCTTAGGATGTGCTATCATCATGAAAAGTTCAGATCACTTACAACTCAATAGATTCTACCTTCCTGTAACGTTTCAGCCTGACTGGACCTTGTTTTCACACAAATGAAGCCAGAATGATGTGAAATTGTGCTTCGTGCAACATAATTCTGGGTGCCATTTAAAAACCATAAGTGCTAATGACTCCATTCCTTTTTGTGGTTGTAGGGGCTGTTGATTGGATTATACTAAAACAAACCTGATCTCTCTAGGACATTCAGAAGCCAAGTTATAAGCCCACAAATGTGTACCTGGACTGCTTCTTTAAATTGACACCAGATCCGGTGACCTTTGGGACATAGTTTGACCCCCTATAGGAATGTGCTATCATCATGAAACGTTCAGATCACTTACAACTCAATAGATTCTACCTTCCTGTAACGTTTCAGCGTGATTGGACCTTGTTTTCACACAAATGGACCCAGAATGATGTGAAATTGTGCTTTGTGTAACATAATTCTGGGTGCCATTTACAAACCATAAGTGCTAATGACTCCATTCCTTTTTGTGGTTGTAGGGGCTGTTGATTGGAGTACACTAAAACAAACCTGACCTCTCTAGGACATTCAGAAGCCAAGTTATAAGCCCACAAAGGTGTAACTGGACTACTTCTTTAAAGTGACACCAGGCCCGGTGACCTTTGGGACATGGTTTGACCCCTGTAGCGTTATGGATTTATGCTCTTTTATGGAAGAGAAACCATGCTACGTATTAATTCGGAATATTAATTTTAATAAATCAATAACCAAATTTTATATTGTTCAGAAGACTCAAAGGTTGTTTTCATCCATAAACTGCCGATAATATCTGAGTGTCTGTGTTTCAGTTCAATGAGGAAACCAGTTTGACGTTTAAAAGTTTTAATTCTTCAAATTAAACTAATAATTTTGAAATTGACAAACAGGAAATACAATCAACATTGATAACTTTGTGGGACAATCTTTTTAACAGTTGATATGCTGTTAATGCTCAAATAGACCTTCTGTAGGTGAATGAAGATTGAGAGTGATATGATGTGATTATGGATGCGTGTGGGTGCCAAGTGTAGTGAGAATTGAACATGAGATGAGATGAATGCATGTGTGCATCTGATGTTGCTTCAGGAAGAAACAGGTGTCTGAGTGAAGTTATGGTTTGAATAAACTTAGGTTTAGTGGAAAAGATGCATCAAAACGCTATCTGTCGTGTTTTGCCTCACCGAAAATCGGACCCTCTGTTGGACCCGGGACGTCACCTTAGGATGTTTCATCCAGGTCACCTTGGCTGGCAAAGAAGACAAAGATGCGCTGCGACCCGGTCCAGAGTTGCCCCTCGGTACACGTTGATGGTAAAGCGTTTTGTCGACGCGCTTTCTTAAGTTAATTCACTCAGAAATCAAAAGACTCGGTAATGAGTCTGCGTTAGAAGTTGCGGTTCAGCTATTCTGCCTGGCGTGGCAGAAACAGCGTGAGAGAAGGGGGGAAGAACGAGCCAACAGGCTCTGCCCCCCCTTTGGTTTTCAGGTCTGTTCTCTCTCGTTGTCCAACACGAACTGAATCAAAAGACTCAAAACTTACCAAAAACTCTCTCTTCTCAAAGCAAAAACATGTGCGTCATCAAATGTGTCTGGATTTTACTGTGGGAAGGTGTGTGTGAATGTTTGTGTGCTTGAGTGTGAAGGTCAGTACCAAACATTCAACATTATCTACTTAAGTGTGGATTCATTAATCCATTATAATTACCCCAAAGCATAAGAACCATTCATTTGATTAAACACATTTATAATGAGCAAAATGATAATGGTTATTTTAACATTAAAATCAAGAAAAAGAAGTTTAAACTTTATGTTTTGACTTGGTCTGGGTACAACTCATGTAAACACATCTTCTGGTAGACTGCAGGTGGTTGATGTTATGGTTTCCTCCCAGACTCGCTGGCGTTCAGGACTTAATCTGTGGGCGAAAGTTCTCAGCGACCCAGCTTTGACACAGCTGAGTCCAACACCACCTTTGTGATAGAAAACCCATATTTCCTCACGTTACATACCCCCCCTTTTTGTGACGACATGGTGGTCAAGCACAGGCCACCTGCCGTTACAAACACAATAACGTGATGTACTCGTGAAGGTAGACATCCCAGATGAAGGCAGGAACGATGAAGCGTCTCCACAGGTCTCGTGTAGAAGGGAGTCTATCCTGATCAGATGATTAAGGCCAAAACTGTTGCAATCATTGTAAAGTAATCCACTTAGGAAATCTTGAAAGCAGAGCTATTTCAATAGCAGTTAATTTCATCAGCAATAATGCAAAGGTATGCAAAGGATAAGCAGCTCGTGTGCCACACGGAGCTGGGCAGATGAAGTATTCCTCAGGCGTAGTCCAGGCGAAGTCCAGTGACGACCTCGACCCATCTCGAATCACGACCGAAGCCCCATGCGACAGAAAACCAGTTGAAGGATGGTGAAGACGGCCCCTCTGATGGGATGTAGTCCATACGAGCTCGGAGAAGGAGACAAAGTGAGACAGCCCACACGACAGATAGCATTTGATGCAAAACAAAGAAATCAATCAAAACCTATCTATGGGTGCCTCTGGGAAAATGTGGGTGCCTTTTGTGAATTATCTAAAGAAGAAATGTTCTGCACCCTGTTCTACGTGTCATGTAAAAACGTGATGCAGTGAAAACACAAATAAAAGAAAGTAAATCCTAACTGATATGTGAAACTCAGCAGGCTGCACTAATTAAAGGCATGTATATAAAAGAAATAATAATCATGAAAATGAAGGGCAAATTGGCTTGTGGCCCTTTAAGGGAAATAGCAACAAAATAAAATTAACTTTGTAATCAAATATAAACATGCTACACAAAGCACTAATAAAAAGATAGAGATGTAAATCAGTTCTAAAAATGTAAATCAGTAGGTTAGTAATCCCTAAAGATGTGAGTTAGTAACAGGACCCTGGCTGGAGGCAGGTAACCTGAAAAAAAAACCCAAAGGATATCACATTTGTTAAAAATTCATCCCACAAACGAGAGAATTTGTAACGGTCCACCAGTCAGTGGAAAAGAATCCGGTCAGAATAGAGTCGGTCAGAATAGAGTTTTGAATCTGGTATTGCGGACCCACAGAGACACGAGTTTGGACGTATCTGTGGGAGCAGGCTCATAAGCGATTTGGTTATCAAACTGTTTGTATCTGGTGTTACGAACCCACAGGGAAACTTGTTTGAATTTACCTGAGGGTTCCGTTTGGAACTGGAGCGAAGCTGATGGTTTAGCTGTTAGATCAGAACCTGATTTTACCTGCTCAAAGTTGTGTTGCAGCTTAACGGAGGCGACTTTGTTGTGATCAGAAATAGTAGTGAACTGGAAATGCGAAAATGATGCTCGCAAAGCGGGAGGAGGCTCCCCACCCCCCTTTTGTTTCTCAAACGTATGCCGTGTCTGTGAGACAGGAGAAGCATAACAAAGAACAGTTCTTAAGCTCTTAAAAGCTCTATTACCAAGAAGATGCACATTGTCACCTGAATCGTGCTGAAAGAGTAGGTGTTCAGATGTCCAAAGACCTGGAGGTGTTGGACTTGGAGGTTCTGAAAAGGAGTGATCCAAGGATGGTTGTGTCACGGGTGTCAAAGCAAACCTAGCCATGTTTAGAATCAGATACAGACATGTCGCTAGCTTTAGGAACATGGTCTGTCCTGAAAACTGAAACCAAGAATACTTTATTCCCAAGAATGATGGAGGTTCCCACACAGAATCAGAAAAACCCGGTTTAACCAGAGTATTTACAGACTGACTAGAACTCCGCCCCGTAGAAGGTGCAGCACCTAACTCCGGGTCGGAGGTCAATGTTGTCAGCTGAATTGGTGGAAGGTCAGTGTCGATTTCTGCAATGACCCGCCCGCTCGGAGGAGGCGTTCCCCCGAACCGGTTGAAGTCCGCAACGGAAAACTCAGAGCCACTCAGCACCCCCCCTTTGTCAGGAGGGGCCCCGAGCAGAGCATCACTGCACGCACCTACACCTCCCGGGCCGGGTTGCCTTCCCGAGCCCGTGAGAGAGGTGTGCGCAGCAACCACCGAGCCACCTTTAATATCGCCACTGACCACAGGACTGCTGGAAACCGCAGGGTTTTCTGCGTCGTCGTGGTCACCTGTAAGAGAAATCACAGGAAAGAGAGCACAGAGGCCCGAGACTAAGTCACACCCCTGTGAAAGGAGAAAAGAATTGGCTACCGTATTAGCAGAGGTCACAAACTGAAAAGTGACAAGGTCATTCACATAAAGGTCAAGATGTCCGGGCACAAACCCCCCAAATGGCCTGGTAGCTCCGTCCGGAGACCACAAGCGTTTCACGGCGGCTGACGTTTCCATCACGCCCCGATAAAGAAGCTGGTTTGTGCATGAGGCGGACTGACGAGTAAAACAGACCTCTGCCTGAAGCGGTGGGTCACAGCCTGAAGATTTCACACCCATGCTGGAGAGATGTTCAGCCTCTAACATGGATGACAGAGGAGAAGCATTAGGAACCAAAGGGTTAAGCACAACCTGTTTGTCAGAGAGGTTAACCATAGGCTCAAGAGATTTATTCAGCTTAAAAGCAGCAGAGAAAGTGTTGTTTATTTCAAACCTTGATGTTGATGGTGGGTTTTTGACCCCCTGGAAGAAACAAAGGTAAAGAAAAAGCGTTATGACTGTAAACAGCATGCTGCTTGAATTCACGACATGAAGTGCAGACCAGAACCACCTCCGACCCAGTGCAGCTGGCACCGAACCGCAGCCACTAGTCCCCACTGTTCCCGACCGGCGGCACCCGCCTAAAACGGGCCCGTTCGGGCGGGCGGAGGGACCAGCGATGCTCGGCCGGTGAATTTCCTGCGTCTTGGCATGTTCTGGAAGCAGAACGTCAGAGAACCTTACATCAGGTGTAACAGTGCAAGAAAGATTTTGTCGTGTCTCGTCCATCTCCCATTAAGTTCAGAGCAACTCGCGTTTCTACCTTCTGAGCCGACGTAAAACTCCGGGCAGATTCCTTAATATGTCTCACTGACCGTAGCCTACTTAACTTAATGACACAGGGTAAAACAAGGAATTGTTGATAGAGAAATGAATACACACACTTCACAAGATGGAAGAAAAAGGCATGGATCCGAGCAACGGAGGCTGTGAAAGCCGACCCGTTCACCGGTCCAAAATAAAAAATAACAAAAAAAAAAAAACAAACCCTACGCTGCCGTGTTGGTATCAGACGGACAAACGTAGCAAAATGTAGATTCTACACACCGTAGCGATTTACAAGAATCACCGCCAATGCGGGTTTTGTGAGGACACAGACTGACTGTGCCAGAAATGATGACAATTTAACGGGACGCGTGCCCTATTTGTCTAACTGTGGCGCTAGCTTAGCTCCCCGGCCAGGCCTAGCGTTCTTTGTCTGTAGCGGCCAGACTGAAATTTCCCCGATTAACAAGTAGGCATCTCGCTCCACTTTTAATACGTACTTTAAAAAAAAACGTACGCAATCTGAATGCAGTAACGCGTAACGGCTGTGCCTCGCTTTACGACGTTTACCGAGCAGTCAAGCTCCGGCAGGTGTCACCGAGCATTCCGTTTAAAAAGCGCACGCAATCTGAATGCAGTAACGCGTGACGGCCATAACCCGGCTTACGACGTTTACCGTGCAATCAAGCAACAGTAGGTGCCTACGGGCATTCCGTTTAGATTCGGCTTCTATAAGTCGCTCATGCAATGGAGATATTTTCCACAATAGCTCGCCCACAGTGTCAACACACTGAGACGAAAGGTGTCCGAGAATTTAGTCTCGGTTCTGAGGTCGGAGAATTTAGTGAGCGGAACAATTTCCGGTTAAGTTCAAAATAAGCCATCAAAGTGAAACACAGAGAAAAGCGTTGTTTGTAGCTTTTAGATGTAAGAAATCAGACATATCGCAGATATAGAAGACTGGATACGCTCGCCATTAAATGTAGCGTTATGGATTTATGCTCTTTTATGGAAGAGAAACCATGCTACGTATTAATTCGGAATATTAATTTTAATAAATCAATAACCAAATTTTATATTGTTCAGAAGACTCAAAGGTTGTTTTCATCCATAAACTGCCGATAATATCTGAGTGTCTGTGTTTCAGTTCAATGAGGAAACCAGTTTGACGTTTAAAAGTTTTAATTCTTCAAATTAAACTAATGATTTTGAAATTGACAAACAGGAAATACAATCAACATTGATAACTTTGTGGGACAATCTTTTTAACAGTTGATATGCTGTTAATGCTCAAATAGACCTTCTGTAGGTGAATGAAGATTGAGAGTGAAATGATGTGATTATGGATGCGTGTGGGTGCCAAGTGTAGTGAGAATTGAACATGAGATGAGATGAATGCATGTGTGCATCTGATGTTGCTTCAGGAAGAAACAGGTGTCTGAGTGAAGTGATGGTTTGAATAAACTTAGGTTTAGTGGAAAAGATGCATCAAAACGCTATCTGTCGTGTTTTGCCTCACCGAAAATCGGACCCTCTGTTGGACCCGGGACGTCACCTTAGGATGTTTCATCCAGGTCACCTTGGCTGGCAAAGAAGACAAAGATGCGCTGCGACCCGGTCCAGAGTTGTCCCTCGGTACACGTTGATGGTAAAGCATTTTGTCGACGCGCTTTCTTAAGTTAATTCACTCAGAAATCAAAAGACTCGGTAATGAGTCTGCGTTAGAAGTTGCGGTTCAGCTATTCTGCCTGGCGTGGCAGAAACAGCGTGAGAGAAGGGGGGAAGAACGAGCCAACAGGCTCTGCCCCCCCTTTGGTTTTCAGGTCTGTTCTCTCTCGTTGTCCAACACGAACTGAATCAAAAGACTCAAAACTTACCAAAAACTCTCTCTTCTCAAAGCAAAAACATGTGCGTCATCAAATGTGTCTGGATTTTACTGTGGGAAGGTGTGTGTGAATGTTTGTGTGCTTGAGTGTGAAGGTCAGTACCAAACATTCAACATTATCTACTTAAGTGTGAATTCATTAATCCATTATAATTACCCCAAAGCATAAGAACCATTCATTTGATTAAACACATTTATAATGAGCAAAATGATAATGGTTATTTTAACATTAAAATCAAGAAAAAGAAGTTTAAACTTTATGTTTTGACTTGGTCTGGGTACAACTCATGTAAACACATCTTCTGGTAGACTGCAGGTGGTTGATGTTATGGTTTCCTCCCAGACTCGCTGGCGTTCAGGACTTAATCTGTGGGCGAAAGTTCTCAGCGACCCAGCTTTGACACAGCTGAGTCCAACACCACCTTTGTGATAGAAAACCCATATTTCCTCACGTTACACCCCCTATAGGAATGTGCGATCATCATGAAACGTTCAGATCACTTACAACTCAATAGATTCTGCCTTCTTGTAAGGTTTCAGCCTGATTGGACCTTGTTTTCACACAAATGAACCCAGAATGATGTGAAATTGTGCTTCGTGCAACATAATTCTGGGTGCCATTTACAAACCATAAGTGCTAATGACTCCATTCCTTTTTGTGGTTGTAGGGGCTGTTGATTGGAGTACACTAAAACAAACCTGATCTCTCTAGGACATTCAGAAGCCAAGTTATAAGCCCACAAATGTGGAACTGGACTACTTCTTTAAATTGACACCAGATCCGGTGACCTTTTGGACATGGTTTGACCCACTTAGGAAAGTGCTATCATCATGAAACGTTCAGTTCACTTACAACTCAATAGATTCTACCTTCCTTTAACGTTTCAGCCTGATTGGACCTTGTTTTCACACAAATGAACCCAGAATGATGTGAAATTGTGCTTCGTGCAACATAATTCTGGGTGCCATTTACAAACCATAAGTGCTAAAGACTCAATTCCTTTTTGTGGTTGTAGGGGCTGTTGATTGGAGTACACTAAAACAAACCTAACCTCTCTAGGCCATTCAGAAGCCAAGTTATAAGCCCACAAAGGTGTAACTGGACTACTTCTTTAAAGTGACACCAGGCCCGGTGGCCTTTGGGACATGGTTTGACCCCCTTAGGAATGTGCGATCATCATGAAACGTTCAGATCACTTACAACTCAATAGATTCTACCTTCTTGTAACGTTTCAGCCTGATTGGACCTTGTTTTCACGCAAATGGACCCAGAATGATGTGAAATTGTGCTTCGTGCAACATAATTCTGGGTGCCATTTACAAACCATAAGTGCTAATGACTCCATTCCTTTTTGCGGTTGTAGGGGCTGTTGATTGGAGTACACTAAACAAACCTGATCTCTCTAGGACATTCAGAAGCCAAGTTATAAGCCCAAAAATGTGTAACTGGACTACTTCATTAAATTGACACCAGATCCGGTGACCTTTGGGACATGGTTTGACCCCCTGAGGAAAGTGCTATCATCATGAAACGTTCAGATCACTTACAACTCAATAGATTCTACCTTCCTGTAACGTTTCAGCCTGATTGGACCTTGTTTTCACACAAATGAACCCAGAATGATGTGAAATTGTGCTTTGTGCAACATAATTCTGGGTGCCATTTAAAAACCATAAGTTCTAATGACTCAAGTCCTTTTTGTGGTTGTAGGGGCTGTTGATTGGAGTACACTAAAACAAACCTGACCTCTTTAGGATATTCAGAAGCCAAGTTATAAGCCCACAAAGTTGTAACTGGACTACTTCTTTAAAGTGACACCAGGCCCGGTGACCTTTGGGACATGGTTTGACCCCCTATAGGAATGTGCGATCATCATGAAACGTTCAGATCACTTACAACTTAATAGATTCTACCTTCTTGTAACGTTTCAGCCTAATTGGACCTTGTTTTCACACAAATGGACCCAGAATGATGTGAAATTGTGCTTCGTGCAACATAATTCTGGGTGCCATTTAAAAACCATAAGTGCTAATGACTCCATTCCTTTTTGGGGTAATGGGAGCTGTTAACTGGAGTACTCTAAAACAAACCTGACCTCTTTAGGATATTCAGAAGCCAAGTTATAAGCCCACAAAGTTTTAACTGGACTACTTCTTTAAAGTGACACCAGGCCCGGTGACCTTTGGGACATGGTTTGACCCCCTATAGGAATGTGCGATCATCATGAAACGTTCAGATCACTTACAACTTAATAGATTCTACCTTCTTGTAACGTTTCAGCCTGATTGGACCTTGTTTTCACACAAATGGACCCAGAATGATGTGAAATTGTGCTTCGTGTAACATAATTCTGGGTGCCATTTACAAACCATAAGTGCTAATGACTCCATTTCTTTTTGTGGTTGTAGGGGCTGTTGACTGGAGTACACAAAAAAAAACCTGATCTCTCAAGGACATTCAGAAGCCAAGTTATGAGCCCACAAATGTGTAACTGGACTACTTCTTTAAATTGACACCAGATCCGGTGACCTTTGGGACATGGTTTGACCCCCTTAGGAAAGTGCTATCATCATGAAACGTTCAGATCACTTACAACTAAATAGATTATACCTTCCTGTAACGTTTCAGTCTGATTGGACCTTGTTTTCACACAAATGAACCCAGAATGATGTGAAATTGTGCTTCGTGCAACATAATTCTGGGTGCCATTTACAAACCATAAGTGCTAATTACTCCATTCCTTTTTGTGGTTGTAGGGGCTGTTGATTGGAGTACACTAAAACAAACCTGATCTCTCTAGGACATTCAGAAGCCAAGTTATAAGCCCACAAATGTGTAACTGGACTACTTCTTTAAATTGACACCAGATCCGGTGACCTTTGGGACATGGTTTGACCCCCTTTAGGAATGTGCTATCATCATGAAACGTTCAGATCACTTACAACTCAATAGATTCTACCTTCCTGTAACGTTTCAGCCTGATTGGACCTTGTTTTCACACAAATGGACCCAGAATGATGTGAAATTGTGCTTCGTGCAACATAATTCTGGGTGCCATTTACAAACCATATGTGCTAATGACTCCATTCCTTTTTGTGGTTGTAGAGGCTGTTGATTGGAGTACAATAAAACAAACCTGACCTCTTTAGGGTATTCAGAAGCCAAGACTACTTCTTTAAAGTGACACCAGGCCCGGTGACCTTTGGGACATGGTTTGACCCCCTATAGGAATGTGCGGTCATCATGAAACGTTCAGATCACTTACAACTCAATAGTTTCTACCTTCTTGTAACGTTTCAGCCTGATTGGACCTTGTTTTCACGCAAATGGACCCAGAATGATGTGAAATTGTGCTTCGTGCAACATAATTCTGGGTGCCATTTACAAACCATAAGTGCTAATGACTCCATTCCTTTTTGTGGTTGTAGGGGCTGTTGATTGGAGTACACTAAACAAACCTGATCTCTCTAGGACATTCAGAAGCCAAGTTATGAGCCCACAAATGTGTAACTGGACTACTTCTTTAAATTGACACCAGATCCGGTGACCTTTGGGACATGGTTTGACCCCCTTAGGAAAGTGCTATCATCATGAAACGTTCAGATCACTTACAACTCAATAGATTCTACCTTCCTGTAACGTTTCAGCCTGATTGGACCTTGTTTTCACACAAATGAACCCAGAATGATGTGAAATTGTGCTTCGTGCAACATAATTCTGGGTGCCATTTAAAAACCATAAGTGCTAATGACTCAAGTGCTTTTTGTGGTTGTAGGGGCTGTTGATTGGAGTACACTAAAACAAACCTGACCTCTTTAGGATATTCAGAAGCCAAGTTATAAGCCCACAACGTTGTAACTGGACTACTTCTTTAAAGTGACACCAGGCCCGGTGACCTTTGGGACATGGTTTGACCCCCTATAGGAATGTGCGATCATCATGAAACATTCAGATCACTTACAACTTAATAGATTCTACCTTCTTGTAACGTTTCAGCCTGATTGGACCTTGTTTTCACACAAATGGACCCAGAATGATGTGAAATTGTGCTTCGTGCAACATAATTCTGGGTGCCATTTACAAACCATAAGTGCTAATGACTCCATTTCTTTTTGTGGTTGTAGGGGCTGTTGATTGGAGTACACTAAAACAAACCTGATCTCTCTAGGACATTCAGAAGCCAAGTTATAAGCCCACAAATGTGTAACTGGACTACTTCCTTAAATTGACACCAGATCCGGTGACCTTTGGGACATGATTTGACCCCCTTAGGAAAGTGCTATCATCATGAAATGTTCAGATCACTTACAACTCAATAGATTCTACCTTCCTGTAACGTTTCAGCCTGATTGGACCTTGTTTTCACACAAATGAACCCAGAATGATGTGAAATTGTGCTTCGTGCAACATAATTCTGGGTGCAATTTAAAAACCATAAGTGCTAATGACTCCATTCCTTTTTGGGGTAATGGGGGCTGTTAACTGGAGCACTCTAAAACAAACCTGACCTCTTTAGGATATTCAGAAGCCAAGTTATAAGCCCACAAAGTTGTAACTGGACTACTTCTTTAAAGTGACACCAGGCCCGGTGACCTTTGGGACATGGTTTGACCCCCTATAGGAATGTGCGATCATCATGAAACGTTCAGATCACTTACAACTTAAGAGATTCTACCTTCTTGTAACGTTTCAGCCTGATTGGACCTTGTTTTCACACAAATGGACCCAGAATGATGTGAAATTGTGCTTCGTGCAACATAATTCTGGGTGCCATTTACAAACCATAAGTGCTAATGACTCCATTTCTTTTTGTGGTTGTAGGGGCTGTTGATTGGAGTACACTAAAACAAACCTGATCTCTCTAGGACGATCAGAAGCCAAGTTATAAGCCCACAAATGTGTAACTGGACTACTTCTTTAAATTGACACCAGATCCGGTGACCTTTGGGACATGGTTTGACCCCCTTAGGAAAGTGCTATCATCATGAAACGTTCAGATCACTTACAACTCAATAGATTCTACCTTCCTGTAACGTTTCAGCCTGATTGGACCTTGTTTTCACACAAATGAACCCAGAATGATGTGAAATTGTGCTTCGTGCAACATAATTCTGGGTGCCATTTAAAAACCATAAGTGCTAATGACTCCATTCCTTTTTGTGGTTGTAGGGGCTGTTGATTGGAGTACACTAAAACAAACCTGATCTCTCTAGGACATTCAGAAGCCAAGTTATAAGCCCACAAATGTGTAACTGGACTACTTCTTTAAATTGACACCAGATCCGGTGACCTTTGGGACATGGTTTGACCCCCTTAGGAAAGTGCTATCATCATGAAACGTTCAAATCACTTACAACTCAATAGATTCTACCTTCCTGTAACGTTTCAGCCTGATTGGACCTTGTTTTCACACAAATGGACCCAGAATGATGTGAAATTGTGCTTCGTGCAACATAATTCTGGGTGCCATTTACAAACCATAAGTGCTAATGACTCCATTCCTTTTTGTGGTTGTAGGGGCTGTTGGTTGGAGTACATTAAAACAAACCTGATCTCTCTAGGACATTCAGAAGCCAAGTTATAAGCCCACAAATGTGTAACTGGACTACTTCTTTAAATTGACACCAGATCCGGTGACCTTTGGGACATGGTTTGACCCCCTTAGGAAAGTGCTATCATCATGAAACGTTCAGATCACTTACAACTCAATAGATTCTACCGTCCTGTAACGTTTCAGCCTGATTGGACCTTGTTTTCACACAAATGAACCCAGAATGATATGAAATTGTGCTTCGTGCAACATAATTCTGGGTGCCATTTAAAAACCATAAGTGCTAGTGACTCCATTCCTTTTAGTGGTTGTAGGGGCTGTTGATTGGAGTACACTAAAGCAAACCTGATCTCTCTAGAACATTCAGAAGCCAAGTTATAAGCACACAAATGTGTAACTGGACTACTTCTTTAAATTGACACCAGATCCAGTGACCTTTGGGACATGGTTTGACCCCCTTAGGAAAGTGCGATCATCTTGAAACGTTCAGATCACTTACAACTCAATAGATTCTACCTTCTTGTAACGTTTCAGCCTGATTGGACCTTGTTTTCACACAAATGGACCCAGAATGATGTGAAATTGTGCTTCATGCAACATATTTCTGGGTGCCATTTACAAACCATAAGTGCTAATGACTCCATTCCTTTTTGAGGTTGTATGGGCTATTGATTGGAGTACATTAAAACAAACCTGATCTCTCTAGGACATTCAGAAGCCAAGTTATAAGCCCACAAATGTGTAACTGGACTACTTCTTTAAATTGACACCAGATCCGGTGACCTTTGGGACATGGTTTGACCCCCTTAGGATGTGCTATCATCATGAAAAGTTCAGATCACTTACAACTCAATAGATTCTACCTTCCTGTAACGTTTCAGCCTGACTGGACCTTGTTTTCACACAAATGAAGCCAGAATGATGTGAAATTGTGCTTCGTGCAACATAATTCTGGGTGCCATTTAAAAACCATAAGTGCTAATGACTCCATTCCTTTTTGTGGTTGTAGGGGCTGTTGATTGGATTATACTAAAACAAACCTGACCTCTCTAGGACATTCAGAAGCCAAGTTATAAGCCCACAAAGGTGTAACTGGACTACTTCTTTAAAGTGACACCAGGCCCGGTGACCTTTGGGACATGGTTTGACCCCCTATAGGAATGTGCGATCATCATGAAACGTTCAGATCACTTACAACTCAATAGATTCTGCCTTCTTGTAACGTTTCAGCCTGATTGGACCTTGTTTTCACACAAATGAACCCAGAATGATGTGAAATTGTGCTTCGTGCAACATAATTCTGGGTGCCATTTACAAACCATAAGTGCTAATGACTCCATTCCTTTTTGTGGTTGTAGGGGCTGTTGATTGGAGTACACTAAAAAAAACCTGATCTCTCTAGAACATTCAGAAGCCAAGTTATAAGCCCACAAATGTGGAACTGGACTACTTCTTTAAATTGACACCTGATCCGGTGACCTTTTGGACATGGTTTGACCCACTTAGGAAAGTGCTATCATCATGAAACGTTCAGTTCACTTACAACTCAATAGATTCTACCTTCCTATAACGTTTCAGCCTGATTGGACCTTGTTTTCACACAAATGAACCCAGAATGATGTGAAATTGTGCTTCGTGCAACATAATTCTGGGTGCCATTTACAAACCATAAGTGCTAAAGACTCCATTCCTTTTTGTGGTTGTAGGGGCTGTTGATTGGAGTACACAAAAACAAACCTAACCTCTCTAGGCCATTCAGAAGCCAATTTATAAGCCCACAAAGGTGTAACTGGACTACTTCTTTAAAGTGACACCAGGCCCGGTGACCTTTGGGACATGGTTTGACCCCCTTAGGAATGTGCGATCATCATGAAACGTTCAGATCACTTACAACTCAATAGATTCTACCTTCTTGTAACGTTTCAGCCTGATTGGACCTTGTTTTCACGCAAATGGACCCAGAATGATGTGAAATTGTGCTTCGTGCAACATAATTCTGGGTGCCATTTACAAACCATAAGTGCTAATGACTCCATTCCTTTTTGTGGTTGTAGGGGCTGTTGATTGGAGTACACTAAACAAACCTGATCTCTCTAGGACATTCAGAAGCCAAGTTATAAGCCCAAAAATGTGTAACTGGACTACTTCATTAAATTGACACCAGATCCGGTGACCTTTGGGACATGGTTTGACCCCCTTAGGAAAGTGCTATCATCATGAAACGTTCAGATCACTTACAACTCAATAGATTCTACCTTCCTGTAACGTTTCAGCCTGATTGGACCTTGTTTTCACACAAATGAACCCAGAATGATGTGAAATTGTGCTTTGTGCAACATAATTCTGGGTGCCATTTAAAAACCATGAGTTCTAATGACTCCATTCCTTTTTGGGGTAATGGGAGCTGTTAACTGGAGTACTCTAAAACAAACCTGACCTCTTTAGGATATTCAGAAGCCAAGTTATAAGCCCACAAAGTTTTAACTGGACTACTTCTTTAAAGTGACACCAGGCCCGGTGACCTTTGGGACATGGTTTGACCCCCTATAGGAATGTGCGATCATCATGAAACGTTCAGATCACTTACAACTTAATAGATTCTACCTTCTTGTAACGTTTCAGCCTGATTGGACCTTGTTTTCACACAAATGGACCCAGAATGATGTGAAATTGTGCTTCGTGTAACATAATTCTGGGTGCCATTTACAAACCATAAGTGCTAATGACTCCATTTCTTTTTGTGGTTGTAGGGGCTGTTGACTGGAGTACACTAAAACAAACCTGATCTCTCAAGGACATTCAGTAGCCAAGTTATGAGCCCACAAATGTGTAACTGGACTACTTCTTTAAATTGACACCAGATCCGGTGACCTTTGGGACATGGTTTGACCCCCTTAGGAAAGTGCTATCATCATGAAACGTTCAGATCACTTACAACTCAATAGATTATACCTTCCTGTAACGTTTCAGTCTGATTGGACCTTGTTTTCACACAAATGAACCCAGAATTATGTGAAATTGTGCTTCGTGCAACATAATTCTGGGTGCCATTTACAAACCATAAGTGCTAATTACTCCATTCCTTTTTGTGGTTGTAGGGGCTGTTGATTGGAGTACACTAAAACAAACCTGATCTCTCTAGGACATTCAGAAGCCAAGTTATAAGCCCACAAATGTGTAACTGGACTACTTCTTTAAATTGACACCAGATCTGGTGACCTTTGGGACATGGTTTGACCCCCTTTAGGAATGTGCTATCATCATGAAACGTTCAGATCACTTACAACTCAATAGATTCTACCTTCCTGTAACGTTTCAGCCTGATTGGACCTTGTTTTCACACAAATGGACCCAGAATGATGTGAAATTGTGCTTCGTGCAACATAATTCTGGGTGCCATTTACAAACCATATGTGCTAATGACTCCATTCCTTTTTGTGGTTGTAGAGGCTGTTGATTGGAGTACACTAAAACAAACCTGACCTCTTTAGGATATTCAGAAGCCAAGACTACTTCTTTAAAGTGACACCAGGCCCTGTGACCTTTGGGACATGGTTTGACCCCCTATAGGAATGTGCGGTCATCATGAAACGTTCAGATCACTTACAACTCAATAGTTTCTACCTTCTTGTAACGTTTCAGCCTGATTGGACCTTGTTTTCACGCAAATGGACCCAGAATGATGTGAAATTGTGCTTCGTGCAACATAATTCTGGGTGCCATTTACAAACCATAAGTGCTAATGACTCCATTCCTTTTTGTGGTTGTAGGGGCTGTTGATTGGAGTACACTAAACAAACCTGATCTCTCTAGGACATTCAGAAGCCAAGTTATAAGCCCACAAATGTGTAACTGGACTACTTCTTTAAATTGACACCAGATCCGGTGACCTTTGGGACATGGTTTGACCCCCTTAGGAAAGTGCTATCATCATGTAACGTTCAGATCACTTACAACTCAATAGATTCTACCTTCCTGTAACGTTTCAGCCTGATTGGACCTTGTTTTCACACAAATGAACCCAGAATGATGTGAAATTGTGCTTCGTGCAACATAATTCTGGGTGCCATTTAAAAACCATAAGTGCTAATGACTCAAGTGCTTTTTGTGGTTGTAGGGGCTGTTGATTGGAGTACACTAAAACAAACCTGACCTCTTTAGGATATTCAGAAGCCAAGTTATAAGCCCACAACGTTGTAACTGGACTACTTCTTTAAAGTGACACCAGGCCCGGTGACCTTTGGGACATGGTTTGACCCCCTATAGGAATGTGCGATCATCATGAAACGTTCAGATCACTTACAACTTAATAGATTCTAACTTCTTGTAACGTTTCAGCATGATTGGACCTTGTTTTCACACAAATGGACCCAGAATGATGTGAAATTGTGCTTCGTGCAACATAATTCTGGGTGCCATTTACAAACCATAAGTGCTAATGACTCCATTTCTTTTTGTGGTTGTAGGGGCTGTTGATTGGAGTACACTAAAACAAATCTGATCTCTCTAGGACATTCAGAAGCCAAGTTATAAGCCCACAAATGTGTAACTGGACTACTTCTTTAAATTGACACCAGATCCGGTGACCTTTTGGGACATGGTTTGACCCCCTTAGGAAAGTGCTATCATCATGAAACGTTCAGATCACTTACAACTCAATAGATTCTACCTTCCTGTAACGTTTCAGCCTGATTGGACCTTGTTTTCACACAAATGAACCCAGAATGATGTGAAATTGTGCTTCGTGCAACATAATTCTGGGTGCCATTTAAAAACCATAAGTGCTAATGACTCAAGTGCTTTTTGTGGTTGTAGGGGCTGTTGATTGGAGTACACTAAAACAAACCTGACCTCTTTAGGATATTCAGAAGCCAAGTTATAAGCCCACAACGTTGTAACTGGACTACTTCTTTAAAGTGACACCAGGCCCGGTGACCTTTGGGACATGGTTTGACCCCCTATAGGAATGTGCGATCATCATGAAACATTCAGATCACTTACAACTTAATAGATTCTACCTTCTTGTAACGTTTCAGCCTGATTGGACCTTGTTTTCACACAAATGGACCCAGAATGATGTGAAATTGTGCTTCGTGCAACATAATTCTGGGTGCCATTTACAAACCATAAGTGCTAATGACTCCATTTCTTTTTGTGGTTGTAGGGGCTGTTGATTGGAGTACACTAAAACAAACCTGATCTCTCTAGGACATTCAGAAGCCAAGTTATAAGCCCACAAATGTGTAACTGGACTACTTCCTTAAATTGACACCAGATCCGGTGACCTTTGGGACATGATTTGACCCCCTTAGGAAAGTGCTATCATCATGAAACGTTCAGATCACTTACAACTCAATAGATTCTACCTTCCTGTAACGTTTCAGCCTGATTGGACCTTGTTTTCACACAAATGAACCCAGAATGATGTGAAATGGTGCTTCGTGCAACATAATTCTGGGTGCCATTTAAAAACCATAAGTGCTAATGACTCCATTCCTTTTTGGGGTAATGGGGGCTGTTAACTGGAGTACTCTAAAACAAACCTGACCTCTTTAGGATATTCAGAAGCCAAGTTATAAGCCCACAAAGTTGTAACTGGACTACTTCTTTAAAGTGACACCAGGCCCGGTGACCTTTGGGACATGGTTTGACCCCCTATAGGAATGTGCGATCATCATGAAACGTTCAGATCACTTACAACTTAAGAGATTCTACCTTCTTGTAACGTTTCAGCCTGATTGGACCTTGTTTTCACACAAATGGACCCAGAATGATGTGAAATTGTGCTTCGTGCAACATAATTCTGGGTGCCATTTACAAACCATAAGTGCTAATGACTCCATTTCTTTTTGTGGTTGTAGGGGCTGTTGATTGGAGTACACTAAAACAAACCTGATCTCTCTAGGACGATCAGAAGCCAAGTTATAAGCCCACAAATGTGTAACTGGACTACTTCTTTAAATTGACACCAGATCCGGTGACCTTTGGGACATGGTTTGACCACCTTAGGAAAGTGCTATCATCATGAAACGTTCAGATCACTTACAACTCAATAGATTCTACCTTCCTGTAACGTTTCAGCCTGATTGGACCTTGTTTTCACACAAATGAACCCAGAATGATGTGAAATTGTGCTTCGTGCAACATAATTCTGGGTGCCATTTAAAAACCATAAGTGCTAATGACTCCATTCCTTTTTGTGGTTGTAGGGGCTGTTTATTGGAGTACACTAAAACAAACCTGATCTCTCTAGGACATTCAGAAGCCAAGTTATAAGCCCACAAATGTGTAACTGGACTACTTCTTTAAATTGACACCAGATCCGGTGACCTTTGGGACATGGTTTGACCCCCTTAGGAAAGTGCTATCATCATGAAACGTTCAGATCACTTACAACTCAATAGATTCTACCTTCCTGTAACGTTTCAGCCTGATTGGACCTTGTTTTCACACAAATGGACCCAGAATGATGTGAAATTGTGCTTCGTGCAACATAATTCTGGGTGCCATTTACAAACCATAAGTGCTAATGACTCCATTCCTTTTTGTGGTTGTAGGGGCTGTTGGTTGGAGTACATTAAAACAAACCTGATCTCTCTAGGACATTCAGAAGCCAAGTTATAAGCCCACAAATGTGTAACTGGACTACTTCTTTAAATTGACACCAGATCCGGTGACCTTTGGGACATGGTTTGACCCCCTTAGGAAAGTGCTATAATCATGAAACGTTCAGATCACTTACAACTCAATAGATTCTACCGTCCTGTAACGTTTCAGCCTGATTGGACCTTGTTTTCACACAAATGAACCCAGAATGATATGAAATTGTGCTTCGTGCAACATAATTCTGGGTGCCATTTAAAAACCATAAGTGCTAATGACTCCATTCCTTTTTGTGGTTGTAGGGGCTGTTGATTGGAGTACACTAAAGCAAACCTGATCTCTCTAGAACATTCAGAAGCCAAGTTATAAGCACACAAATGTGTAACTGGACTACTTCTTTAAATTGACACCAGATCCGGTGACCTTTGGGACATGGTTTGACCCCCTTAGGAAAGTGCGATCATCTTGAAACGTTCAGATCACTTACAACTCAATAGATTCTACCTTCTTGTAACGTTTCAGCCTGATTGGACCTTGTTTTCACACAAATGGACCCAGAATGATGTGAAATTGTGCTTCATGCAACATATTTCTGGGTGCCATTTACAAACCATAAGTGCTAATGACTCCATTCCTTTTTGAGGTTGTATGGGCTATTGATTGGAGTACATTAAAACAAACCTGATCTCTCTAGGACATTCAGAAGCCAAGTTATAAGCCCACAAATGTGTAACTGGACTACTTCTTTAAATTGACACCAGATCCGGTGACCTTTGGGACATGGTTTGACCCCCTTAGGATGTGCTATCATCATGAAAAGTTCAGATCACTTACAACTCAATAGATTCTACCTTCCTGTAACGTTTCAGCCTGACAGGACCTTGTTTTCACACAAATGAAGCCAGAATGATGTGAAATTGTGCTTCGTGCAACATAATTCTGGGTGCCATTTAAAAACCATAAGTGCTAATGACTCCATTCCTTTTTGTGGTTGTAGGGGCTGTTGATTGGATTATACTAAAACAAACCTGACCTCTCTAGGACATTCAGACGCCAAGTTATAAGCCCACAAAGGTGTAACTGGACTACTTCTTTAAAGTGACACCAGGCCCGGTGACCTTTGGGACATGGTTTGACCCCCTATAGGAATGTGCGATCATCATGAAACGTTCAGATCACTTACAACTCAATAGATTCTGCCTTCTTGTAACGTTTCAGCCTGATTGGACCTTGTTTTCACACAAATGAACCCAGAATGATGTGAAATTGTGCTTCGTGCAACATAATTCTGGGTGCCATTTACAAACCATAAGTGTTAATGACTCCATTCCTTTTTGTGGTTGTAGGGGCTGTTGATTGGAGTACACTAAAACAAACCTGATCTCTCTAGGACATTCAGAAGCCAAGTTATAAGCCCACAAATGTGGAACTGGACTACTTCTTTAAATTGACACCAGATCCGGTGACCTTTTGGACATGGTTTGACCCACTTAGGAAAGTGCTATCATCATGAAACGTTCAGTTCACTTACAACTCAATAGATTCTACCTTCCTATAACGTTTCAGCCTGATTGGACCTTGTTTTCACACAAATGAACCCAGAATGATGTGAAATTGTGCTTCGTGCAACATAATTCTGGGTGCCATTTAAAAACCATAAGTGCTAATGACTCCATTCCTTTTTGGGGTAATGGGAGCTGTTAACTGGAGTACTCTAAAACAAACCTGACCTCTTTAGGATATTCAGAAGCCAAGTTATAAGCCCACAAAGTTTTAACTGGACTACTTCTTTAAAGTGACACCAGGCCCGGTGACCTTTGGGACATGGTTTGACCCCCTATAGGAATGTGCGGTCATCATGAAACGTTCAGATCACTTACAACTCAATAGTTTCTACCTTCTTGTAACGTTTCAGCCTGATTGGACCTTGTTTTCACGCAAATGGACCCAGAATGATGTGAAATTGTGCTTCGTGCAACATAATTCTGGGTGCCATTTACAAACCATAAGTGCTAATGACTCCATTCCTTTTTGTGGTTGTAGGGGCTGTTGATTGGAGTACACTAAACAAACCTGATCTCTCTAGGACATTCAGAAGCCAAGTTATAAGCCCACAAATGTGTAACTGGACTACTTCTTTAAATTGACACCAGATCCGGTGACCTTTGGGACATGGTCTGACCCCCTTAGGAAAGTGCTATCATCATGAAACGTTCAGATCACTTACAACTCAATAGATTCTACCTTCCTGTAACGTTTCAGCCTGATTGGACCTTGTTTTCACACAAATGAACCCAGAATGATGTGAAATTGTGCTTCGTGCAACATAATTCTGGGTGCCATTTAAAAACCATAAGTGCTAATGACTCAAGTGCTTTTTGTGGTAGTAGGGGCTGTTGATTGGAGTACACTAAAACAAACCTGACCTCTTTAGGATATTCAGAAGCCAAGTTTTAAGCCCACAACGTTGTAACTGGACTACTTCTTTAAAGTGACACCAGGCCCGGTGACCTTTGGGACATTGTTTGACCCCCTATAGGAATGTGCGATCATCATGAAACGTTCAGATCACTTACAACTTAATAGATTCTAACTTCTTGTAACGTTTCAGCATGATTGGACCTTGTTTTCACACAAATGGACCCAGAATGATGTGAAATTGTGCTTCGTGCAACATAATTCTGGGTGCCATTTACAAACCATAAGTGCTAATGACTCCATTTCTTTTTGTGGTTGTAGGGGCTGTTGATTGGAGTACACTAAAACAAATCTGATCTCTCTAGGACATTCAGAAGCCAAGTTATAAGCCCACAAATGTGTAACTGGACTACTTCTTTAAATTGACACCAGATCTGGTGACCTTTGGGACATGGTTTGACCCCCTTAGGAAAGTGCTATCATCATGAAACGTTCAGATCACTTACAACTCAATAGATTCTACCTTCCTGTAACGTTTCAGCCTGATTGGACCTTGTTTTCACACAAATGAACCCAGAATGATGTGAAATTGTGCTTCGTGCAACATAATTCTGGGTGCCATTTAAAAACCATAAGTGCTAATGGCTCCATTCCTTTTTGTGGTTGTAGGGGCTGTTGATTGGAGTACACTAAAACAAACCTGATCGCTCTAGGACATTCAGAAGCCAAGTTATAAGCCCACAAATGTGTAACTGGACAACTTCTTTAAATTGACACCAGATCCGGTGACCTTTGGGACATGGTTTGACTCCCTTAGGAAAGTGCTATCATCATGAAACGTTCAGATCCCTTACAACTCAATAGATTCTACTTTCTTGTAACGTTTCAGCCTGATTGGACCTTGTTTTCACACAAATGGACCCAGAATGATGTGAAATTGTGCTTCGTGCAACATAATTCTGGGTGCCATTGACAAACTTAAGTGTTAATGACTCCCTTCCTTTTTGTGGTTGTAGGGGCTGTTGATTGGAGTACACTAAAACAAACCTGATCTCTCTAGGAAATTCAGAATCCAAGTTATAAGCCCACAAATGTGTAACTGGACTACTTCTTTAAATTGACACCAGATCCGGTGACCTTTGGGACATGGTTTGACCCCCTTAGGAAAGTGCTATCATCATGAAACGTTCAGATCACTTACAACTCAATAGATTCTACCTTCCTGTAACGTTTCAGCCTGATTGGACCTTGTTTTCACACAAATGAACCCAGAATGATGTGAAATTGTGCTTCGTGCAACATAATTCTGGGTGCCATTTAAAAACCATAAGTGCTAATGACTCCATTCCTTTTTGTGGTTGTAGGGGCTGTTGATTGGAGTACACTAAAACAAACCTGATCTCTTTAGGACATTCAGAAGCCAAGTTATAAGCCCACAAATGTGTAACTGGACTACTACTTTAAATTGACACCAGATCCGGTGACCTTTGGGACATGATTTGACCCCCTTAGGAAAGTGCTATCATCATGAAATGTTCAGATCACTTACAACTCAATAGATTCGACCTTCCTGTAACGTTTCAGCCTGATTGGACCTTGTTTTCACACAAATGAACCCAGAATGATGTGAAATTGTGCTTCGTGCAACATAATTCTGGGTGCCATTTAAAAACCATAAGCGCTAATGACTCCATTCCTTTTTGGGGTAATGGGGGCTGTTAACTGGAGTACTCTAAAACAAACCTGACCTCTTTAGGATATTCAGAAGCCAAGTTATAAGCCCACAAAGTTGTAACTGGACTACTTCTTTACAGTGACACCAGGCCCGGTGACCTTTGGGACATGGTTTGACCCCCTATAGGAATGTGCGATCATCATGAAACGTTCAGATCACTTACAACTTAAGAGATTCTACCTTCTTGTAACGTTTCAGCCTGATTGGACCTTGTTTTCACACAAATGAACCCATAATGATGTGAAATTGTGCTTCGTGCAACATAATTCTGGGTGCCATTTAAAAACCATAAGTGCTAATGACTCCATTCCTTTTTGTGGTTGTAGGGGCTGTTGATTGGAGTACACTAAAACAAGCCTGATCTCTCTAGGACATTCAGAAGCCAAGTTATAAGCCCACAAATGTGTAACTGGACTACTTATTTAAATTGACACCAGATCCGGTGACCTTTGGGACATGGTTTGACCCCCTTAGGAAAGTGCTATCATCATGAAACGTTCAGATCACTTACATCTCAATAGATTCTACCTTCCTGTAACGTTTCAGCCTGATTGGACCTTGTTTTCACACAAATGAACCCATAATGATGTGAAATTGTGCTTCGTGCAACATAATTCTGGGTGCCATTTAAAAACCATAAGTGCTAATGACTCCATTCCTTTTTGTGGTTGTAGGGGCTGTTGATTGGAGTACACTAAAACAAGCCTGATCTCTCTAGGACATTCAGAAGCCAAGTTATAAGCCCACAAATGTGTAACTGGACTACTTCTTTAAATTGACACCAGATCCGGTGACCTTTGGGACATGATTTGACCCCCTTAGGAAAGTGCTATCATCATGAAATGTTTAGATCACTTACAACTCAATAGATTCTACCTTCCTGTAACGTTTCAGCCTGATTGGACCTTGTTTTCACACAAATGAACCCAGAATGATGTGAATTTGTGCTTCGTGCAACATAATTCTGGGTGCCATTTAAAAACCATAAGTGCTAATGACTCCATTCCTTTTTGGGGTAATGGGGGCTGTTAACTGGAGTACTCTAAAACAAACCTGACCTCTTTAGGATATTCAGAAGCCAAGTTATAAGCCCACAAAGTTGTAACTGGACTACTTCTTTAAAGTGACACCAGGCCCGGTGACCTTTGGGACATGGTTTGACCCCCTATAGGAATGTGCGATCATCATGAAACGTTCAGAACACTTACAACTTAATAGATTCTACCTTCTTGTAACGTTTCAGTCTGATTGGACCTTGTTCTCACAAAAATGGACCCAGAATGATGTGAAATTGTGCTTCGTGCAACATAATTCTGGGTGCCATTTACAAACCATAAGTGATAATGACTCCATTTCTTTTTGTGGTTGTAGGGGCTGTTGATTGGAGTACACTAAAACAAACCTGATCTCTCTAGGACATTCAGAAGCCAAGTTATAAGCCCACAAATGTGTAACTGGACTACTTCTTTAAATTGACACCAGATCCGGTGACCTTTGGGACATGGTTTGACCCCCTTAGGAAAGTGCTATCATCATGAAACGTTCAGATCACTTACAACTCAATAGATTCTACCTTCCTGTAACGTTTCAGCCTGATTGGACCTTGTTTTCACACAAATGAACCCAGAATGATGTGAAATTGTGCTTCGTGCAACATAATTCTGGGTGCCATTTAAAAACCATAAGTGCTAATGACTCCATTCCTTTTTGTGGTTGTAGGGGCTGTTGATTGGAGTACACTAAAACAAACCTGATCTCTCTAGGACATTCAGAAGCCAAGTTATAAGCCCACAAATGTGTAACTGGACTACTTCTTTAAATTGACACCAGATCCGGTGACGTTTGGGACATGATTTGACCCCCTTAGGAAAGTGCTATCATCATGAAACGTTCAGATCACTTACAACTCAGTAGATTCTACCTTCCTGTAACGTTTCAGCCTGATTGGACCTTGTTTTCACACAAATGAACCCAGAATGATGTGAAATTGTGCTTCGTGCAACATAATTCTGGGTGCCATTTAAAAACCATAAGTGCTAATGACTCCATTCCTTTTTGGGGTAATGGGGGCTGTTAACTGGAGTACTCTAAAACAAACCTGACCTCTTTAGGATATTCAGAAGCCAAGTTATAATCCCACAAAGTTGTAACTGGACTACTTCTTTAAAGTGACACCAGGCCCGGTGACCTTTGGGACATGGTTTGACCCCCTATAGGAATGTGCGATCATCATGAAACGTTCAGAACACTTACAACTTAATAGATTCTACCTTCTTGTAACGTTTCAGCCTGATTGGACCTTGTTCTCACACAAATGGACCCAGAATGATGTGAAATTGTGCTTCGTGCAACATAATTCTGGGTGCCATTTACAAACCATAAGTGCTAATGACTCCATTTCTTTTGGTGGTTGTAGGGGCTGTTGATTGGAGTACACTAAAACAAACCTGATCTCTCTAGGACATTCAGAAGCCAAGTTATAAGCCCACAAATGTGTAACTGGACTACTTCTTTAAATTGACACCAGATCCGGTGACCTTTGGGACATGGTTTGACCCCCTTAGGAAAGTGCTATCATCATGAAACGTTCAGATCACTTACAACTCAATAGATTCTACCTTCCTGTAACGTTTCAGCCTGATTGGACCTTGTTTTCACACAAATGAACCCAGAATGATGTGAAATTGTGCTTCGTGCAACATAATTCTGGGTGCCATTTAAAAACCATAAGTGCTAATGACTCCATTCCCTTTTGTGGTTGTAGGGGCTGTTGATTGGAGTACACTAAAACAAACCTGATCGCTCTAGGACATTCAGAAGCCAAGTTATAAGCCCACAAATGTGTAACTGGACAACTTCTTTAAATTGACACCAGATCCGGTGACCTTTGGGACATGGTTTGACCCCCTTAGGAAA